>NW_007249749.1:99124-123725 GCF_000164805.1 Carlito syrichta
ACTCCAGTCTGGGCGACCGAGTGAGACTCCAACTCAAAAAAAAAAAAAAAGTTAACAGAAAGAACTTCAACTCTACTTTTATTATTAATATTTATGTGCTATATTCTGAAAAACCTGTAGAAGCCAGATAAGCAAAAGCAGGAAGAACAAGCAGTAGATAAAACAGTGAGAATGTAAAAGACATTTAATAATGTCTTGACATGAATAGTAAAGATAAGAGTAGTAATGATACAACAACCTTACATTTCTGTAGGTTCTTGATTCTTCTAAAAGCACTTTCATGTAATAAAGAACAGAGGGATAAAGGAAGAAATAGAAATAGATGCAAGGAATACCAAAGAGATGTATATATAAAAAAGCAGGCTGGGTGCAATGGCTCACACCTGTAATCTCGGCACTTTGGGAGGCGGAGGCGAGAGGATTGCCTTAGCAGAGGAATTTGAGGCAAGCCTAGACAACATGGCGAGACCTGACTCTACAATAAATTTAAAAAGTAGCTGGGTGTGGTGGCACGCCTATAGTTCCAGCTACTTGGAAAGCTGAGGAGAAAAGTTTACCCGAGTCCAGCAGTTCAAAGACATAGTAGTTGTGATCATGCCACCGCACTCTAGCCTGGGTGACAGAGTGAGACTCCAACTCAAAAAAAAAGAAAAAAAAAAAGAGGGGGAGTTTTATATTGGAAATCAGACTCCCGATACCAGAACAGTTTGGGTATGTTCTATTGTTTTCTTAATGCCAGATAGAGTCTAAAGCCCGGGTTGCAAATGAAAGAGTGCCTGTAAACCTATGCTACCCATACAATGCTTCAACTGTCTGCCTTTAAGAGACATTAATTTTGTTCCAAAATAAAGGATGCAGTGTCAAATTCAAATGTCTAAATAGAATGAATATAAATCTTACTTTTGCACAAAAGTGTGCTTGATTGATCATTCCTAAAAGTTAGCACTTCTTGTAAAAGGGCTTTTGATAACTGGAACAAGGCGGGGGGAGAGTAAACACTATAAAATGGCATAGAAAGAGAGAAGAGCTCAGCTTTTTCACAATATTCACAAAAGCTCAAGTGGCCAGGGCCACGCTTAGGGCTTTAGTATCATTCATCACTCTCCACATACAGCAGGGCTTCTTAGCCTCCATTCTGGCACACTTAGGAAACTTGTACAATTTGCATGCTTGTTTCCAATCATGCAAATTTAATAAATTCCAATTTTCACCATGTGACTTTGGATTTTAGGAAAATAACATGGAGATAAAGCACTTATCTCACTGGTTATCCTTTTCTGCCACCCAGCTCTGTCTTCTGGATAAAGAATGAAGAGCTCTCAAACCCAGAAAGCATATCGATGTACATTTTTCTCCACTGTAAGACATTGAACTGAGCACGCTATAATCCAGCCATGGATATTTGCACACTACAAGCCAGTGTTATATTTGCCTGGTTCTTTTCATCATAGGCTTGATTTAGTAAGCAAATTTTCAAGGCTCAGTGCTGTTGGATATACCCTGAAGTCAACTTAAAAGCCAGACCTTAGGTTTGTGGAAACAAAACACAGTACTTCAATTACAAATACCTACTTTGAATTCCAATGTACATGTAAAAATGTTCATCCTATAAATACTGGCCTTGATTTTTGACTCAGAGAGTCTCCTGATTTGGACTTCAGCACCTTCCTCTAGGTGCCATTTTAATTCCCTCTGCACTCACACGTGTATAAATTGAGTTCCGTCACCATCTCCAATATATGTATCTCTTTGCTAAGTGGTAGGCTTTGGAGAGATTAAAAGTCACCCTGCCTCTCTCTAGCTCAGCCAGGAAGCAGCTGGAGAGTCCACACAGCCAACTCAATGTGCACTGTCTTCATCGAAGCTTTTACAGTACAGATGCCAGCCTGTTGGTACCAGCGTGGTTTAGAGCATTCCCCTCCTATACATACAATCTGAGGCCCAGATGGCAAACTCTGAAAGGTGGCTAAACAGAGACAGGCAACAGGCAGTCAGCATTACTGAAATACCCTTCTGCAGACTATATAGGAAACAACACAGTTGTAGACCTGGAAGAACCAGAACATACATTCACATACATGCTTGTATGGGTAGCATAGGTTTACAGGCGCTCTTTCCATATTTGTGTGCATGTGTGCCCACACATGTGCTAGTGTATGCATGTGTGTGAATGCACACATGTGAACACACTCATTTTCATGCACACCTGTGTACACTCATACACACATGTTCCTGATATAATGGGAAGATGCTATGGGAAATCCCAAGAGGAATAAAAATTTTTAAATGAATGCAAAAGTGCCACCAAGGTTTGGAGGTCTAGAAGAGACTGTTTCATGAATGCTTCCCCTAACTTGCAAGATTGAAAGGATAAAGAAACAAGGGGAAAAGAGGTGAATATTTTAAAAACAGAATGGGGAGTGGAATTGGCAGTTGAGGAAAATTGCCAGGACAGGGAGGGGTATACCTCATCAACAAGGGTAACTGCATAATGAACATTTGTATACTTAACCCTGAATTGTATACCATGTCTTTAAAATAAAAAATAAAAAACAGAACGGTGCAAATTATATTCCCAGCAGAGAAGAAGAGAAAAAGGCTAATACCACCCAAAAAAAGCACAGAGGATTTAAGATCAGAGAAAGAAAGAAAAAGAAAAGGAAGAAAGGCCAGAATTGCAAACAAGGTTGAGTACAAAGATTTAAGCAGAAATGATACTGTGGGAAGAGAAGGGGGTTGTAATTGAATAAATGTGAAATAAATGAGATGCCATTTAACTTTCAGCCAAACGGAGTAACAGGACATTTTAAAATGTAGAAACTAAGAAATAAGGACAGGTGAACGTTCAAGTGGGACAATATGTGATTTATTTATTTTTTCTGATTATAAAACTATATGGTCACTTAGACAATTTTAAAAATTCAAATAAATAAATAAGGAAAAAAAATCTGTAGTCTCATTACCAAAAGATAACCTGTGCTTACATATATTCCTCCTGTCACACATAAACAAATTGTGATTGCATTGTACATGCTGGGTTTTTTTACATCATGTCTTATCATAGACAGTTTTTCATGAAATTAAATAATCTTTTAAAACCATAATTTTTAGATATTTACTTTGATTCCTAGTTTTTATATGTTTATATTATAAGCAATATGCTTTTGTTTCTATATTATAAACAAAAGTACTGTGATATCTTCATGAATACTTTCTAACTATTACTAATAATTCCTTTTTCTAATTGCTTTTTAATTACTTTCTTAGAATATATTCTTGAAGGACAAATTTGGTACCCGATTCAAAAGGTACAAAATGTCTTTATAGAAATTTTATATCAATTCATACTGCCACTGACAATACAGGAAACTTTGTTTCACCATACCCTAGCCAACAATGAACAAAAAATTTTTTTTTAATTTGCCAGACTGATAGGGGTACAAAATATAGCGTTAAGGACACCATCTGAATTCAGTATACTCTTCGTGGTACAAAGTATACTTCTGAATATGCCCAGTTTTTATGCTTTCTAGAATTACAAACTTGCTTGAGAGTCATATGAAATTTATGAACTTTCTATAAAAAGGTTTATATACAGTAAAATAGACCCTTGGAGTTCATCTTGGAACAATGTCAGACCAACTTTAAACATCTGACTTAAGTAGAATTTTTGGAACAAGCTCATTTGTAAGCCGGGACTGCAATAACTGGTTCAAGCACAGAGCATGTATGGTTTAGTGGGAAAGGAATCGGCTCCAGCCATGAGGCTTCGTTTTCAGTTCTAGCTCTATATGAAAACACGCTCAGGTCCTCATCACATGCTGGGACTTTAGGCTCCCTTCCATCTATAAACCCCCAGAGCTCCAAGATAATGTCAACCTTCACTGGCATGTTGTAGATATTTACTCTATGGACAATCTGTGCTTATCTTCTGTACTCAGACTGGGATCCTTGGTGTTCGGAAGCAGCGAGGACCTTCTCTGACTCTGACTCTGTTTGACATCTGCTCCGGGAATACAAATGAATGTCATACTGTTGATTACACACATCTCCTTTTTTCCCGTAATCAATTGGGAACTCCTTAGGAGCACAACTTGTGTCTAACCCAACTTACTTACTTACTTACAACCTAACTTACTCAACATATTCACCAGTTTGCTAAAATGAACCAAAACAAAAGAAAATCCTTCCAAATAATAGGAGTTTCATTTTACTTGTGTTGACTATAATTCTACAAGATGTCTAAACATGCATACATATTGACCAATTTTCAGCTTAAACAAAACGTTTGCACAATTGATTCCTGTTATTGCTGGTAGTCATGTTCTATAACAGTCACTGAGAATACTGAATTAATGAATACTGAATCATTGCTCCTAAGGGAAATACAAGGTTAGGTTTCCACAAGCCTCTGGTCACATCTTTATCATCTGATATTTACATAACCTTGTTTTTTGTGTGTTTTTGTTCAAAGACATCTTATTTAATATGTATTGTTAATTCAGTAAACTAAACACATTGCCAACAACTCTATATCTCAGGCCTAGGTGAAGCTTATCAAGTACATATTTCTCCAAATTATAGCCTTCTTGTGCTAAGGAACACTGGACAGCACAACGCTTTCACCCAGCAAAATCACCAGCAAAATGCACAAAAATTCAAAAATGTAGGATTAAAGATACCATGAAAAGAACACTCACTTGCAGTGTGACAGCTGAAACAAGATGGCCAAATATCACTTGTTCTCCCTCTGCTGGGAACAAACGCTGGGCAACTCAAATTTTTCACTGCTTTATGCTTGTCCACAAATGAGTGCAAAAGTGATGAAAGTATTGCTTTTGGCATCACAAATAAATTTTAGCAAGTAGGTGAATTTGTTAATACATAATCTGTGAATAATGAAGATGGACTGTGCATTGATTTTTCTCTCCATTCAACTATTATTACATCATTTTTGGCACCTGAGACCTGAGATCCCCCCTCCAGATCCTAAGACTTTCTCTCTCTTTCTCTCTCTCTCTCTCTCTCTCTCTCTCTCTCTTTCTTGCTCTCCCTCAATCTCTCTCTCTCTCTCACACACACACACACACACACACACACACACACACACACACACACACACACGCACACACCCATCTGTCTAAATAAGCCACTTCATAGCCTCTGAATTTTTCATTTCTCAGTTCATTCTTCCTTCCCTTAATCCATCTATGACTTCACCTCTTGCTTCTTGGCTACACTTCTGGCCTTGTGTGCCCGTGGCTTTTGCCTTTTTCCCTGCCAATTGTGCCTGACTTTTTCTTGTAGTCTTCCTTCCGCCCTCTGTCCTGCTCTTCCTCCTCACCACCTCCACCCTTATTTTATGTCTTCAGTTTTTTTTTTTTTTAAAAGATGCGGGGTACAATTCAGGGTTAGGTATGCAAGTGGACATGGTTTAGAAGACGACATTCTTTAGAGATATTTCTTTTAAAGTGAGGTTAGATTTATTAATGTTTGTGAAGAATACTTGGTCCAATAAGCTTCCCTGTCACAGGACATGACCTTTGGGTATGGAAAATGATGGAAGGGGATGAATGGAGCCAGGGTTGGTGCCAGTGGAGCCAGCACGAAGGTTGGGAACTTCCCATGGAGAAGGGAAGAGGAACATTGTCACAGTGAGTTTCAGTACCACGGATGCCAGAAGCTGACTCAGGAAAGATGAGAAGGAGAGGCTGGGCCTTGAACAAAGTGCAAGAGAAGATCTAGGAAGTCAGTGACCCTGCAGGAGCCCAAGGAATCAAAAGAGAGGCAAGTAGGAGAACTCTGAGCGACAGCTGCTGGAAGGACAGTGAGGCATCCTCTGATCTCCTAGGCGCATTAATTCTCAGCAGCCAGAGGAAAAGAACCCGGAAAGGAAGGACCACTTCCTGAGGAAGGACAGGGAAGGAAGCCAGCAGAGGCAGCATCCTGAAGAAGTTTTTCTGTCCTTGATTCCTACTTCAAGGCTTACTTCTATACCTTGTCTTCCTACCTTGGAATGCTGCAGCTCCCACTCCTCCCCTTTAGCCTAACTTGAACTCATCCTTTAGGTCTGGGAGACTTTATAGATAAAATATCTTAAAGAATAAGAAGACCTCAAGCATGCCTCATCTACTTAGAAGAGTCAGCGTAACGTGTAGACAGTCACACTTTGAATACATTATCCAAGAAGGAACACAGGAGTTTGATAGGAAAGTGACAGGAAACACCAAAATCTAGGAAGGAGAAGGAAAATAGGCAGCCTGAATGGTGGGGATCAGTAGGGAACCAGGAATGAGTACCCAATATGGGAGAGGGTGAGTGTCTTTCTTTAATCTACTTTCCTACTGGAGAATCAATCCAAGTCATGAAAGAGCACCTTGACTCTCCCAAGCCCTGAATCTATTTTAGGGAGTGGCCAGAGGCCTGAGGCAAAACTTATCCAGGGAGGGAATATGCCATGGGTTTCACGCCCTTTCTGAAACCTAATCTGCTATAGCAAGATGCCATTATCCATCCTAGCCCTTAAGCTAGGTTCTGGGGACTAGCCATGTCAGTTCTAGGCATTAGGAAAACTCGGTCTTTTATGTTAGATTCTTGCAACAGAGGCTGAGAAGTGAGCATGGCATGGGAAATGGGCATCACCCCCAGAACTTGAGCAGGAAAAGAGTTGCCACAGGCCAGGCACAGTGGCTCACATCTGTAATCCCAGCATTTTAGGAGGCCAAGGTACAAGGATTGCTTGAGGTCAGGAGTTCAAGATCAGCCTGAGCAACATAGCAAGACCTCATCTCTGTTAAAATAAAATTAAAAATTAAACAAAAAAGAGTTGCTGCACGGCTTGGTCTTGAGCTTGGTGAGGATTCTTACAACCTGGGGTTGATTTGTGGGCTATGCCCAAACTTCTGGGTCTAACTGAACTGCTAGGTCAGTTGTGACACTGGAAGGAGGTAGCAAGCCCCTCTGGGAATAGGGTGTGAGAGGGACACAGGTCCCCCACCCACTAGCCTAGGCTGTGGAAGGACCTATTAGATAATTTAAGTCTTCTCTCTTTGTTCTTTAGGGATCCATTGGCTATTCTTGGCTAACTGTATTTCCATATAAATTTTAAAAGAAGATTGTGAATCTCCATTACAAAATAAAACTTGATATTTTGATTGAACTAGCATAGGAATCGGGTGTGGTGGCACGTGCCTGTAATCTCAGCTACTTGAGAGGCTGAGATAGGATTGCTTAAACCCAGGAGTTTGAGACCAGCCTGAGCAATACAGTGCTCCCCACCCCACCCCGTGAAAGAGAGAAAGAGAAGGAAGAAAGGAAGGAAGGGGCAAGAAAGAAAAAGAAAGAGAATTTACTTTATGGGAGAACTGTCCTATGCATGATACAGCTTCCTTTATTTAGATATTTAATTTCTTTCCAAAATAACTTCTAAATTTCTAATCTATGGTGCTAGAAACCAACAAACTGGTTTCTTTTGGAGAATTGAATATGACTAGTCATTAGGAAAGAGCATAAGGGGAAGGAGGACTATGTGTTTTGCAGATAATGTGCCAGTTCTTGATCTGAATTTTCTTTCCTTTTGCATTTTTTTAAAGTCAGGATGAGAAGACAACTCCTCAAAATGAAACTGAGATAGCCATAACCCATCATGGATGATATGTGGACAGTGGATAAGTGTTCAAGAGGCAACCAGTGGCTGGTCCTCTAGATCGGTTTTTCAAACTGTGGGCTATGTGTTTAGTGGGCTGCAATCAGTCTTATTTTCAATAAAATAGAAGAGAATGGAAGTTATGAAAGTGCACCATGTACTGTAAGGTTAAGCATTGTTTCATGACATATTGCTGAAGTTGTACACACACACACACACACAAATATATGTACATGTGTATAGACAGATGTGAAATCTGTTCCTTATCAATTACAGTCCAAAATATTTAAACAACTATGCTCTTGGAACTACCAAGAGAATTCTACGTGTCACCATACATCAAAACACCTGGTATTTATGTAGCTCAGACATAAACTTTAGTTTGATAAATATGAGGTTTGGGATGGAATGGAGTTGAATGAAATAGTGAAATACTCATAATTAATGTATCAGTTTAAGAAAGACCTATAAGTTATGGGTGGGTTAATTAGAGAAGAATATGAGATCAACAATGTAACAAAGGTAACCAGAACTCAGTGTCTTTGAAAAAGGATGTTATAGAACAACCAGGCTTTAGCTCAGGAGGTTACTGGAGGCAGCATGCACCTCCCTTGAAAAGGGGCAGAAGGTGCTGCACAGGCAGACAGTGAAGATAAAGTACAGCTGTCTAGGGAGCTGTCCTTTATCCACGTCTTCTCTGGTTCCCACTACTGGCCTTTTTGTGTTAATCACCCCTGAACTGTGCTCCTTTTATTTTGTCTGCTCTGGTCTTTAAGACTTCCTCTTCAGTGACTGAACAGTTGCTGGCCACCAATCAAGTCTGTTTCCATCTCTACCCTCAAGAACAACCTAGACATTTGTTCTCTCATATATTTGGTTCAGGATCTTAACCAGCCTGAGCTGAAATTTAGGCAAAGGGATTGGGGTGTTAAGAGGTAAGAAGGAGAATAGCTTCAACCAGAACTCTCCCACCCAGAAAAAAACCCTATAGATCAAATATCTCCATGTGGCATAGCAATATGAAAGAGATTAGAATTATAGCAAAAACAATATGGAAACATAAAAGACCACGAATAGCCAAAACAATCTTTAGCAAAAGAAACAAAATGGGAGGTATCACACTTCCAGACTTCAATCTCTACTAAAAAGACACAATAATCAAAACAGCCTGGTATTGGTACAAGAACAGGCATATAGACTAATGGAACAGGATAGAGACTCTGGAAGCAAAACCTCAATTTCTCAACCAACTCATCTTCGACAAAGCCTCCACCAACAACCACTGGGGAAAGGAGAACCTATTCAGTAAATGGTTCTGGGAAAACTGGTTGACCACATGTAGAAGACTGAAACAGGACTCCTACCCATCACCATACGCAAAAATCAAAAAATCAACTCTAAATGAATCAAAGACCTAAACATAAAACCTCAAACTATAAGAATCCTAGAAGAAAATGTAGGAAACACCCTTACAGATATTGGAATAAGCAACCAATTCCTGATTAACTCTCCAAGAGTAAATGCCATAAAAGATAAGCAAGTAGGACTGCATCAAACTGAAAAACTTCTGGGAGACAACCCACAGAATGGGAAAAAATATTTGCCAACTGTATAACTGACAAAGGCCTAAAATACAGGATCTACAAGGAACTCAAATGTGCCAGAAGGAAAAAAACAAACAACCCTATTAAAAAATGGGCAAAACATATGAATAGACATTTCTCATAAGAAGACATATGAGCAGCCAACAGATACATGAAAAAAAATCTCAGCCTCACTAATCATTAAAAAAATGCAAATTAAAACCACACTGAGATAACACCAAACTCCAGTCAGAATGGCCATCATCAATAACTCAAAAAACAACAGATGCTGGAGAGGAAGTGGGGAAAAGGGAGCACTTCTACACTGTGGGTGGGAAAGTACACTTGTACAACCTCTGTGGACAACAGTGTGGTGATTTCTAAAAAATCTGAAAATTGACCTTCCATATGACCCAGCAGTCCCCCTTCTGGGAATACATGTGGAGGAACTCAATAAAAAAGATACCTACACATGTATGTTTATTGCAGCAATATTCACAGTAGCAAAACATGGAACCAACCATGCGGCCCATCGAAAGTGAACAGGATAAGAAAGTGTGGTACATTTACACAATGGAATATTATACAGCCATAAAGAAAAACAAAATTATTAACTTTGCAACAACCTGGATGGAATTAGAGTCTATAATACTCAGTGATTTATCACAGAAAAAAAAGATCTGAGTACCGCATGTACTCACTCATAAGTGGACCCTATACATTAATCATAATACTATAAGAAAGTGGGACACTGCCAGGGGAAGGGGCCGGGGGGTACACAACATCAATATGGGTACCCATACTTTACCTTTATGATGACCACGTATGGACCTAACCCTCAGTTGTACCCCACATTTTTAAAATAAAATAAAATATTTTTTTTAATGATGAAAGTTAGTATTTATTAAGTATCTATTTTGTGCCAGGCATTGTTCCAAGCATTTTACATGGATTGACTCATTTAATTTCACAATTACACTGAGACAGACAATATTATCCCCATTTTACGGAAAAACCAATAGAGGCACAGAATTTTTAAACCAATAACACACAGTCTCACAGTTTAAAATTGTGAATATGGTTTTTTAAAAAGAACTTAGAGTGGACTATGAAGTGACCAAGAAAGAAGAGACTATTGATGTATCTATCAACTTGACCAAAATAGGACTCTATAAATATTTAGTCTGCCTTTGGTTAGAACTACAAGAGTTCATAAACACTTAAGGTAAATAGATGCTTGAACTCCCACTGCCTTTACCTGTCAACTTTTGTGTAGCATTTGTAGAAATATCCAGTGTCAATCTCGGAAACGCTATTTCTCAAGAAAGATACTGCCTTTATAGCTTCCAAACTAATCCTCATAATGAAACAGGGCTCATCAGGACACTAATCCAAAACCCAAGAAACTTTATCAACAAGTAAATAAAATTCACCCCATTTATTTGAGACAGATTGGTCCCCTACCTCATTTTGGGAAACCCAACAAAAAGACTTGTAGACAGAAGGCATTTTGTAGATCAACAAAATAAGCTATTTAACCCGTTCATCTCTAATCACTGGTGGGGGGGAAGTCATTGAAATTCCAAAGCCAAGTGAAATACCCACTCCAGAAACAGAGCTAAAATCAAGCAGCTGGGTTAAATATTAATCATTTGATGATGGTTTCTCCACCAGGCTGTTCAAGGAACTTAAAAAGGTGCTCAAAGGTGAGAAGACATGGAAGAAAGAGACAGAGGGCTAGCTGTTACTAACCAATTTGAAGTACTCATTTAGAACTTTCAGCCTGACATTTAGACATTGCTTATGTGATGTGCGCAGTCGTGTTAGAGCCCTGACCTAAATTTAGTGGTTTAAAATGAACTCAGTTTCTGCTTCCATCCATTTCCAAATGCCAGCTGAGAACTCATTTCTCAGACCCTTTTCATCCACAGGAAATCCCTGGGAACTTTACAAAAAATTTAGAACAAAAAGGTCAGAAAATTAAAACACAGTATGTAGCCTCTCCCCTTCCAAAAATGGCCATTTGGGTAAAATCTATGATAACAAAGAGTTAAAATTCTGTGCAGTTTAAGAGCAACCAGTTGACCTTTAAATGTGCTGGTTTAAATCCAATCACCTTTCAACAAGCATGAAATCTGGCACAAAGCGAACTAACGCACACCAATTATTTTCATAGGACTAAGCTCACAGCGTCCTGTTTAGAAAAAAGAATAATGTCCATTTTCCAAAAGCCAGACTTAGAAGCTGAGTGTCTCTGTTGGTAGGATTTTCCTTTGGTAACTGTCTTCAAAAGTGCTGTTGGAGGAAGCTTTTCCCTGAAAAAGTACAGCATAGTACCTTAAAGAAGATAATTTATTCGTTTTGTTTAAATTTTGTTATATGAAATAGTTTTCCCCAACTTTTAGTGCACCAAAAGTAAAAATAACTGGAAAATAATCAATTACTATCCTCAGTCAAGAACTTTGCAAGCCTTATATATAAGAAGAAAAAATATTCACTCCCAGTGAAAGGGTGAAATGCTGAATCCTACTTTGAGCAAATGCACTAAAATCCAGAAATTGAAACCAATTGCTAAGAGAGTTTCTACTCCCTAAAATGAATCCTGGCTTTTTAAAAGTAATTCCCATGAGGGTCTTTTAAGGGGTGAGATTCCCTTGTGTCTTCAAAATATCATTCAATTGACAGACATTCCCTCACAGGCTTTTTTAAAATTAATTCATTTATATATTATAAAATGTGGGGTACAATTCAGGGCTAGGTATACAAACATTGATCATGCAGGTACCCTTGTTGATGAGGCATGTCCCTCCCTCCCCTAGCAGCTTCCCCAACTGCCAGTCCCACCCCCCCCCTTCCCCTGACAGTTTTCCGCTACTGCCAATCACTTTCCCACAGCATTATCATTGTTCAAGGTCACCTTATAAGTGAGAACATATGGAACTCAGTCCTTTGTTTCTGTGATAAATCACTGAGTATGATCGACTCCAAATCCATCCAAGTTGCTGCAAAGTCCATATATTTGCCCTTTTTTATGGCTGTATAGTATTCCATTGTGTATATGTTCCACTTTTTTTTATCCAGTCCAGTTTCGATGGGCAATACAGTTGGTTCCATGCTTTTGCTATTGTGAATAGAGCTGCAACAAACATACGTGTGCAGGTATCTTTTTGTGGAATGATTTGAGTTTCTCCGAGTATATTCCCCAAACAGCCCCTTTAAAAAGTAGGCAAAAGACATGAATAGACACTTCTCAAAAGAAGATATACGGGCGGCCAACAGACACTTGAAAAAGTGCTCAGCCTCACTCAGCATTAGAGAAATGCAAATCAAAACCACCTAACCCCTGTAAGAATGATCATCATTAATAAAACAAACAACAACAGATGCTGGCGAGGATGTGGAGAAAAAGGAACACTTCTATACTGCTGGTGGGAATACAGACTAATACAGTCTCTTTGGAAGACAGTGTGGGGATTTCTGAAGAAACTAGAAATTGACCTTCACATGCTTTTTAAGAACACACTGCATGGCCGTTTGGGTGCAATGTCCAGGTTGGGTACCCTAACTGAAGTTCTGCACCATGCAGAACTGTGGTCAACTGCAAGACTGTGTTCTTTCTCACCTCCTTTGTCCTCTACCTCCGTGGTCCCCTCTGCAGCCCCAACCCATTCATTTCCATCACGGTGTCAGCCATTTACGTGGTCTACTAACCCTACACCTGAACCATATTTAAACCGAAGTGTGATTTTTCTTTGTTGAATCCTTTGCTTTAAGAGTGAGACTTAGCCGGGCTCGGTGGCTCAGCCTGTAATCCCGCGCCTTTGGGAGGCTGAGGTGAGTGGATTGCCTGAGCCCGCGGGTTCGAGACCGGCCTGGGCAGCGAGACCTCATCTCTACAATAAATCAAAAAATCAACCGGGCGTGGTAGTGCATGCCTGTAATTCTGGCTACTTGGAAGGCTGAGGCGGAAGGATTGCCAGAACCCAGCAGGTCGAGGCTGCGGTGGCCGGGAGCGGCCACTGCACTCCAGTCTGGGTGACAGAGTGAGACTCCAACTCAAAAAAAAAAAAAAAAAAGAGTGAGACTTCTGAGATTCCTTCCCCAAATCCTCCTCTCTCAGCTCCTCATTCTGGTGGGAGCCTTCTGCTGGCCATGACATGTCAGCCTCTCCTTGCCACAATATTTGATTTTCTCCCTCATTCCCTGCCTTCATCTTGTGAGTCCAGAAAAGAAAAACATTAGGATTTCACAGCAATGTAGGTAGCGGTCTGTGGGTTGTGGCCCAGGCAGCACCAAGATCATCACCCATTCAGCCACTTCTGCTTTGGAGGGAGGAGCTTGATTCAGGAAGAGAAGGCACCACCTCAGTTGCTCACAGACCACGACAGGAAAACATCTGCCAGCCCAAGACCCTGGCACAGAAGACCCCTCGGAGATGACTGTCAGGTCAGCCTGGTTATGTGCACAGTCCTGGGATTCCTCCAAAATCAGAGGATCCCTCCTACAGCCCTGGAAGAACAGAGTCCTTCCACAGACATGCCAGGCAAGAAAAGCAGCCAAGGTCTCCACAGGCCTCCCTCACCGCCCGTGTCCTAACCTGTACTCATTCCTAAGAAGCAGGGCTCCGTCACCAGCTTCTTCTAAGCAACCCTTGAGTCCAATTTCTTTTTCCTACTCCAAGACTGATGGGATGTCAAGGTCCAGATTCTCATCACTGACACTAACTCACAACTGACTCACCGATTCACATTTAACTCACCAAGATTTGGGGAGCAGGGGAAATGAAAGTGTCTTTTCTACCATCCTCAGCTCAGCCCCCAACAGAAAGACACACATCACCTGAGTGCAAGCTGCGAAATTCGGCTGACCTGCACCTGGCTTTTTAGTTATTCTTTTTTTGCATACAGTGAATTATTGCCCTAAAACACATCATCCTAAAGTCTAAGACACAAAAAGTATCCCAAGTCCTGCATGCTTGAAGAATTGCATGGCAATATATTTAGTTGACATATTCTATCTTATTAATCAGGATACACAATTCAATTGTAGATAAGCTCTGTTCAGGCTTCCCATCCTCTCCTTCCTGTCAGCATCCTACACACGACAACCTCCACCAGAAATACAGTATGGGGTTAGGAAAAAGAAAGCACAAGAGATCAAAAGGCAGAGGACTGTGGCTTTTTTCTCAGCATTGTCATTAACTGAGTGACTTGGCAGAGTCACTAAAATTCACTGAAACCTCAGTTCACCTTCTGTAAAATGGGGATACAATAACCACCTCACAGGGTGCTATGAAGGAAGCAGGTAAGACAAAGAAAATGAACATGCCTTTTAATTACAAATGGAGAATACAGGAGGAGAGGGTTGGGGAGGGGAGGAAAACTGAAAAGATCTGCCCTCCCTCACCCTTCCATATCTAGCAGGTGAAATAAAATGTTCAAACAGAAAACCTCAATAAGAGAATCCAAATAAAATATTCTTAGGAACTGTTAAAGGGAAAAGCCACTGTAATCTCAAAATCTGGCCAAGATCTCAGTCAGAGTAACATGTTTTGAACTTCTGAGTACATACCTAGAACCCTGTACTAAAGCTTTGGGACTTTGACCTTCAGGGAAAAAAAAGCCAAAATGCTTGCTTCATTGTATTCCCTGTAGTATATAAAAATAAGAGCAGCTGAAGGGCAAACTTTGGGAGCAGGGGAAGACAAACACCTCAGACCGTAACTTACTTTATCCCCATGGCAAGTCACCTTCAGGAGAAAATTTCAGCCCTGTGTGTTCTGCTTGGTCCCACTCGAATGGGAAGTTCCGATCAGAGGCCGAAATAGAAAAAAGGAAGTCAACAGAACTGATTTTCCTAACTTCTCAAATGCAAATCATCACACTCTGTTATGGAGGAGAATTACAGTAAGGTTTGAACCTCCTTTCTGTAAAGGAGGTCACACGCTGAGTGTGTACAGAAAACATCCTACTCCAGGGAAGAAAGGAAAGATTCATCAACTTTCTTCCTTAGTAAAGGAGGGTTGACAGAGTCGGACTGACCAGGAAGTAAAGGCTACCAATGGTGTTCCCATCAGAACCAAACTGCTGCTAAAAACAATGAAGTGCTCCACTTTGATGCTGACACTATTCTCTGAGCTGGTTCCAAGGCACTTTTCTTCAAGAGAGCAGATATTAAAGTGGTTCCCCTCCCAACTTCCTCATTACTGTTCAGTGTATCAACATCTTCTCAGAGCCCCAGGTTTAAAACTTTCACGTTGAAACTCCAAGCTCCACCCTCCATGAACACCCTTTAGTTAGTTTCTATCATATACCAGCCTTTCCACCTACATGCACCCGTCACAAATTCCGCTAATTCTCCCATCATGCTCCTCTGTGTTTGCCATGCCTCACAGTTTCCTCGGCCATTTCTGGCCTGGAACCTCTGCATCCGACTGCTGTCTGCTCTCTTTCACAAGACGGACAGATGAATCTTTCCAGTGTGCTGCTTCCTCTGCCCCAGGGTCTGCCACAGCTCCCTGGTACCTACTGATCACATCTAAACTGCTCAGTCAGTGCTCCTGCCATATCTACCTAGCTGTTACAGGAGAAAGTGCGTGAGCCTGGGGACCAGATGGGTCAGGTAAGACTCTATCTGAGGTAAGTTTTATCATGTAGAGGCTGTGGGAATCTGGGCAAATTATAAAACTTCTCTGCGCTTCAGTTTCCTTATTTGTAGAATGAAGATAAATAACACCTACCTATGCAGTTATTAAGGTTAAGTAGGATAACATACACAAAGTGGTCCTCATGGGTTTCAGCAAGAAGAAGAGGAAATTAATGCTTCTGGAGTGCTCACTATATTCCAGGTTCTGTTCTGAGTGCTGTACATGTGATTATGCTGGTATTATTATTAACCTCATCTTGCAGAAGAGGAACTTGAAGCAAGAGAGAATGAGTAAAGTCACTGAAGTAAGTAAAGCCACATCACAAATCAGTAGAAGAGCCAGCCTTTGAACTCAAGCAGTCTGACTACAGATCCTGCACACGGAACTCTGATCTGCTGTCTCCCATTTCCCCTTCCCTTTCCCAAATCCTTCCCTTCAACGGTCACTGACTCACAGCCCACATGTCCACCCACTGGCTCGCACACTGGCTCACACACTGGCACACACAGCCCACATGTCCACCCAAGTCCTTTCCATCCTTCCAGCCTTTGCTCCACATTCCAACCTCGCCTGAGGGATTCCATGCTGCATGTTCCCTCTAATCTCACCTGATGTCCTGAGGAGAGCAGGTACAGCATTCTCTCTATACCCGTGTATAGCTTCTCTCAACTCTTTGTCTTGCCTTCATTTATGCATAAGCTGGTAGTTTTTATCCAGTTCTTTGGATAATCTATTCTTAGAAAATGCATCTAAAAAATAGACCATGTCCCCTAAGTCCAGCATGTCCAAAAAGAAACCTGTTATTTCCACCAATGCCCTAGCTGCCATCACCAAACCTGACTTCCATGTACTTATCTAAGAAACACTTTCCGAGAATCTACCTTGTTCCTTTTGTTAACAAAGATGACATGGGACTCATTTCTAGGTGATCATAGTCTAATGACATAAATGTTTACATAGAAAATGTAAATAGGTTGTGGTAAGTACTAAAAGCTTGCTGCTAATGGTATCAACATGTTTGGCTCTTCTTGATCTTGCATTTCTCATGTTGCACCATGTGCCAAAGCTGTCACACTGCCCTTTCCTTTTCATCTCTGCGGCCACCTGTGATTTACTCGCTCCCTATCTTGTTCCTGACCTACTGCAGTCCTCTCCCTACTTACCTAACTGCCTCATTCTCCTGGCCCCCAAAACCAGCCCATCTCTTGCTGCCAAATAACCTGAGATTGTTGCTCTCATATTTGAAAGTCATAAAAATTGATGAACCAAGTGCAAAGCCCTGAGCTGGACCAGGCAAACCTGGCAAACTTTCTTTCCTTTGCTTTGCTCCGTCTCCCACCCCTCCCCGATACATACACTACTTCATACACCACAACTAAGAGAGACTCTTCTCAGGTCTCCGAAAAGGACTCAAAAACCTATTTCCTACTTTTCTCTCTGCCCACCCTGTTCTCCTGTCCTCTCCTCTCAGTTTTTACCTCTGGAATTCAGATATTCCTCCAAGGTTTAGGCCAAAAGTCACCTCCTCCATGAAGCTTGCTCTTATTCCCCTACAATGTGTGATAGCACCATTCTCTAATTTGCTTTAGTCGTGCATTTGTATCTCGGTGCACTTAGATTCTTGCACTGCAGTCATTCATATATTTATCTTATGTTGTCTGTATCTTTGGGACAGGTACTTTGTCTTAATAACCTTTGTTCAACACTGTACCCAACAGAGTACCTCAAGTAGAATATGGGCTCAATAAATAATGGACATATTTTTATTTTTTGCATAGCATGAGAAAAATGTCTCATGAGGTAACAAGAAGAAACTCAATTTTTTTTCTTTTTCATTACTATCATCTGTGATACTTAATTTTATATGTCAACTCAACTGGGCTAAGGGATGCCCAGCTACCTGGTAAAATATTATTTCTAGGTGTTTCTGTGAGGGTGTTTCTGAAAGAGATTAGCTTTTGAATCAATAGACTGAATAAACAAGATCCTCCCTCACAAATATGAGTGGGCATCATTCACTCTATGGCAGGCTCAGATAGAACAAAAAGGCAGAGGAAGGTGAACCCTCTCTTTTAGAGCAGGGACATCCATCTTCTCCTACTCTTGGACACTGGAGCTCTTAGCTCTTGGTCCTTTAGATTCTGAGACTTACCCCAGTCGCTCACCCAGTTTCTTAGGCCTTTGACATCAGACTGCAAGTTACACCATTGGCTGGTTCTTAGTCCTTTGGACTCAGATTGAATTATACCATTGGTTTTCCTGATTCTCTAGCTTGCAGATGATATATTGTGAGACTTCTTTGCCTCCATAATTGCATAGCCCATTTCCATAGCAAATCTCCTGTTATATGTCTATGTGTTTCCTATTGGTTCTGTTTCTCTGGAGAACCCTGACTTATATTTCATCTAATCGTCTATCCAATAAATCTTTTCACCCCTAGGCAATATGTTAGGTACTCGGGGGACAAAAATAAGGACATAAATGCTTGCACTCAATAAATGTACATTCTGCATCAGAGAGATTGGCACAGAATATATATGAAATAACAAAATATATGCAAAGAAATACGAATTGCAAAATTGCAACAACTCACCACCAACTAGGTATGTGACCTTGGCCAAATCACATATAATGTGAGCTAAATATTAATAATTTTAAAATGCAAACTCATAGGCAGCCTATGAATTTATGGTCTGAACCATAGCATGGCCTTTGCTAACGGATGGCACTTCCATGTTAGTAAGTGCCAATATATTTGCAAAAATCTAACATTGGTGCTGATTAATTCTAAAGAAATCATGTAAGCAGCAGCTAAAGAAAGGTAAAACCAGCAGCTGAAACTGATAATTAGACAATGAAAAAATATAAATGCTAAGTGCTTCATCAGCACCACTAGATAAATAAACCAGTGAATTTCAAGGCCATGAAATGCAGGACAAGCCTCGTAGGAAGCAATGTCCCAGTAAACATGACATGCTCTCCTCTGAATGCCCATATTCTACCACTACTATTTGCCAAATGAGATTGGAAATATGAGTGTATAAGTCAGACTCCCCTCTGAGATGTGAATAAAAATTTTTGCTCATCTCTGTATCCCCTATACTTGATGCCTGGCACACAGCAAGTATTCATGAATTGTTTCTGAATGAAGCAATCAGCCGTTATCAAGAATTTACTAAGGTTTTGCATGTGCTAAATCTAGAACTACAAATCATATGTTCCTATCATCAAATTAAATTAATAAAAAACTTAAGGCCTACACTGTTAACCATGAATTGGTTTTAGATAGAGGTCATTATCAAAGAAAAACTCAACTACCAAGAAGTAATTTCAAAATAAAAAAATTCTCTTTTGCAGTTTTAAACACCGTGAAAGAGTGCTCTCAGTCTGCAGCAACAATTCACAAAGGCCCTTCTTTTCATGTGGTCATGTCACATCATATAAGCCCTGTCATGTGCCTCTCTCCTTCACACCCTCCCACCAAAATTCCTCTTCCAGACTAATCATCAAACCTCTGTCCTATCCCTCTACCTTTTCCCTTGTTTATGCATCACAAATGCCCAAAAGAACTGGTCTGGCAAGATTAAATGGTGCCTGAAATGTAGGGAAGAAAAAAATAAATAAGCAAAATCAGAATCATTCTTTGTAGGCAGTAAAAAAAGAACGCTTCAAATCTACCATACATTAGAGATGTTGGCCTGGTAGTAAATAGATACAACTTAAAGGTGCCAAATAAACAGAAAATAGTTCAAAGAAACAAAAATGTTTAAATTTTTTAAGCGTCTATGATGTTTGGGAGAATTGTGATGTTCATCAAAAATATTTATTAAGTACCTACACTAAGAATTATTTTGAAAAAGAAACTGTGTCAGGGGTACCCAAAACCCCTACATTTGAACACTCACTAGAAGGTCTCATGGGACTCTGCACATAATTGGACTTACAGCTAATATGTGTTAAAGCAGTGTGGTAAGGACACACAGCCCGATCATAAGCAGGGAAAAGACACAGGTGCAGTCTGAAGTATTCATGCAGACTCCCTTATGCCCCTCCCTCACATGAGAGATCCCATGAGTACATTCCCCCCAGGAGTGAAAATGCAGCCACTTGTGTAGAAACACAAATGTTTCTGCCCAACTATGCTTTTTAGAGACTCAATGCTGAGGTGTTTAATGGGATCTTATCACATAGGCACCCTCTACCTAGCACATAATAATAGTCAAGACTTCCAGAAGGGAAGCAGGTGTTCAAGCATAAACTGTGTTGTTTGCACAAATGTCTAGGCACAGTGAACCACACTTATCAGTTAACTATTGACTGAGAGCAATCCAAGGACCACATTTCCAGTCACCAACCAAGAGCTAATCACACAAGCAGGTCTTTCCAAGGGTACCAGTCCCAGGCCTGCTTTCTTAACTCTTTTCTGCACAGACATAAATATCTAGTTCATGTCTCAAGGCAATTAACATCTAAAGAAATAAGATTTATATGTAAAAATATGCATCGCATACAGTAGCATGCTAGGTAACACTAAAGTCATGTTTTCCAAAATGTCCTCTAGGCCACTTCCATCAGAATCACTAGGGTGCTTGCCAACCTGGTGGCTACAGCCCAAAGAATCCTATGCAGTAGAAGAATGAAGCATCAGTCAAAGCTACAGGTTGAGGTGAGATTATAGAAGACCTTGAACACCATAATGAGATGTTTAATTTTATTTCATGGTCTTGGAAATCCACTGAAAGAAGATTTTCTTTTTTTCACTAGCTAATAAGATAAAGAATATTACTGTTTGAAGATTAATCTAATCACCCTATGTAGAATATACTAGAAGAGGTTGGCTGGACTCGGTGGCTCAGCCTGTAATCCCAGCACTTTGGGAGGCCGAGGTGAGTGGATTGCCTGAGCCCGTGGGTTCGAGACCCGCCTGGGCAACTTGACGAGGCCTCATCTCTACAATAAATCAAAAATTAGCCGGGCATGGTAGCACGCGCCTGTAGTTCCAGCTACTTGGAAGGCTGAGACAGAAGGATCACCGGAGCCCTGCAGGTCGAGGCTGCAGTGGCCGGGAGCGGCCACTGCACTCCAGTCTGAGTGACAGAGTGAGACTCCAACTCAAAAAAAAAAAAAAAAAAAGAACAGGTTAAGACCAGAGGCCAAGAAAAGAAAGAAAATGATTATAACTAATATCTGGGGACTGCTTATTAGGAGTTAAGCACTACTCAATGTACTCCTCTTAGCAACCTTTTAAGGTAGGTGCTATTGTTCTCATTTTGTAGAGAAGCTTGTCCAGTCATGCAAGTCAGGACAGAAGGAAAGGAATATAGACTAGAAAAGGAAATAGAAAACTAAGGCAATGATGAGTCGTGACAGAGGCAAGGGAGAGGAGGTCATCACAGATAACTCCTACACATAACTTTTTCTTTCCTCCCTTTGGAATCTCTATTCTAAGATGACAAGGAGAAAGCCATCTAAAAGAAGAAATAGTCTAAATGTTCTAAACCAGATAAGAGAAATAAAGAATAATAGGATGTCCCAGCTTCTTCCTGACCCACATAGATAGTAAGAAACAACGTGAAATGCAGCAGGAGTGGGTAACTGGTAGCATTCTTTCATCTTTGGTATTTAGGAGATACTTCTTGGTTATTTCCTTCTGACATGATGCAACCCTAGAACCACTTAATGACTAAGCTACCCTTGACACGGTATTTCTTAAGGTGTCTAAAATTAACACTTACTCCAGAAGCATCACAGTCTTATCATCATGACACAAATACTGATCACTTGATTGCATAGAAAGTATTGAAGATGCTAGAGTGAGACACTGAGTCCAAGTGCTTTAGAGGACACAGCACAGACATTTGCTTGATTGATAAATATCCATCTAGGTCTTTTGTTTATAAAACCCAGAATTAAGCAACGAGACTTGACAAGTCACTATTTAAGGGAAACTAATCTGTTGCCTTAATTGGCATTTTAGCAGGAGGCCAAAGACCACTAGAACCAATTGAAACTAATTAATGTACCAAAATAACTCAATACCAGGGTACTGATTTTACCTCGTTGGAAATCACTCTAAAATCTTTATTAGCCCTTTGTAACATAACTTCCAAGTGACCTGTCTGTATCTCTCTTTTTCACAATCCCTATTAGCCAATTGAATCACTCAGAAGTATGGCCAGGAAACGATAAAGAGGAACAACCTGCACAGAATCTTCAAAACTTTCGATGTCACCCAAAGACCTGTGGAATGTGCCCTGTGGTTGGGCACATTCTCATTTTTGGAAACCATCTCTGTTACAGCTTGCTCAAGAATTCTTTTTCCCTAAGAGGTGTTGCCAGTAAGAAGTTATTTGAAAGGATTTGCTCTTCCTCTGGGTAATTTATGTGTTTCTTCACATATTCAGCCTACCTTGTTCTTTATGCAAGTTGAGCCGAAATGTTTTTTAAGTATTTATTGTTACGGCCCTCTGAGATGGTATAAAAGATAGAAGATACAACCTGCTTTCCAAGATTCTCATGAGAAAGAACAGACATAGGTAAAAGCAATATAGACATACAGGTGAATATTTATGAAAAGTAGTTAAAGCATAGGTTATAGGAACTGAATGGCCTAGGTTTAAGTTCTGGATCCACTAGTCACCACTTGAAGCAAGTTTTCTAACCCTCTTTAAGCCTCAGTTTCCCCTTCTGAGAAACTGGGTTAATAATACCCACTTCACAAGAGTATTGTGAAGAGTAGTAAGATAATAAACATAAAATGCTTAGCACATAAAAGTTCAACAAATATCAGATACATTTTTTAGAAATTAATTTTTTTTTTTACTTTTACTGCTATTCCTACCACCATGTTACCATCATTCATATTTTGCCCCATACCTTAAAAATAAGGAGGCTCCCAGTCTGCATGTAGTAGTCCAGTTCAGATGCAACAATTCACCTCAGGAGCTTAGGAGGCTGTGGAGGGAAGTAAGCAGAGCCTGGATAAAGCAGATAAGTAAGTTTGTTCTAAATGGCTTCCTGAGCTGAGGAAGGGCACATGTTCACAAGTCATATGATTTTCAGAGCTGGAAAGTGACTTAGAAATCCTTAAGTTTCTTTTTTAAAAAAATGTGCAGCTTTTGGATAGCCACAAAAATCATATGCCTTCTTCTAATGCTATTTAAAATGTTGAAATAAATTCCTCATCAAGAAGAAACGGAGACAGAAGCAATGGTAACTTTGAAAACATTTTTATTCAGGTCTTAAAAAATACATATTTCTTCCTTTGATCATGTAGCACCAACGTGAGCACCGAATCTGCTTGCTCACCACTAGCTCTTCATTCCTAAGGAATGGAGAAACAGAGCCCAGAGCAGTTTACTTTCAGTGTCAAGCTCATCCAGTGCCTTATTTTCCCATTTCAGAAGACCCTTTTACTCTGACTCTGATACACCCCGTTGGGAGCAAGCCTCTGCTTACTCAAAATCGATAATTTGACTAAGGTACCATGAGACTCAAGTGAGTTGCTCTTAGCCACACAGCTAGTTGGCAAAGGAAGAAAACCAGGAATACTGCTGATGGAGAGGAAGCTTCAGAGGAGGGGAAACAGACACAGCAGCAAGAGTTTGTGATAACAAATAATGTGGGCAGCTACTTAGATTTCAGCAAGAAAGGGACTTAAGCAAAAAGATTTTTTAGAAAAAAGCATTCTTGTTGCTGTATATAGAGCACAATAAATTATCCATGTCAGATTTCTTATCTCTGTGCTTTTTGCTACCGGAACCCAAAGTGAAATATCAACAAAATATATTTAAAGGTAAAATCCAGTTGTCCAGTTGTCATTTTATTTTTTAATTTGAGGACATTTTCTATTTATAATCAGTGATTAACTCATTTTTAGGAATGAAGTTGTTGAAATGAGGTTTTTCCCCGTGGTTATAATAAAGGTTCTATGGCCATTTCTAAAAATCTGGGTTTTTTTATTTGTTTGTTTTATTTCTTTTTAAGGCAGAAAGATATAAATTGAGCACTCATGAGCTTGAGGTCTTTGGATGTTCTCCAATTCAAAAGTCAAGATTTAGCTTGACTTTAGCTGCTTCCCTTAAAGATGTAAAGACACTGATTTCTCCCCAACTTAGATTTTCAATTCAAAGAACTGGTAGCAGAGTATTTTCCAGGTAGAGTCCTCATATTTGAACCCCTTGTTTATTTTCAGTACTGCTGTGTACATATTGACCTAATACAGGCCTATTTCTTGGTAGATTCTCAGCAAATATTTGATAATGTCCCTGGCCTGCAAGACTTGACTGTCACCCTCAGCTTTCACAGCCTTTTCCCAAAAGGGACCAGGTGAAAAAGAAACTTCAAGGCTGAACTTTATTGTTTAGCCACTTCTCCTGTTGTTTATCAAATCCTTTGCCAATGGGAATATTGGAAAAGGGCAACATAGATGCCTCCATGTTTGAGTTGCCATCTGAAACAGAAGTGAAATACACTCACATCATTATTCGTGCTGACCAATAATCTGCAGTGCTTTCTCAAAAAAAAAAGAGAAAAATCTCTTCTCTTTGGAGATATGGGAAACGGACAGGAGTCGGGGGAAGCTCCAGAGTTTCTATGTAAAAAGGAATTGGTAATCCCACGCGTTGGGAGACTGAGGTGAGTGGATTGCCTGAGCCCGCGGGTTCAAGACCCACCTGGGCAACTTGGCGAGACCTCATCTGTACAATAAATCAAAAAATTAGCCAG
>NW_007249749.1:123979-126026 GCF_000164805.1 Carlito syrichta
TACTGCCCAGACGGGTCTCGAACCCGCGGACTCAGGCAATCCACTCACCTCAGCCTCCCAAAGGCGCGGGATTACAGGCTGAGCCACTGAGCCTGGTTTTGATGTTTATTATTACTATTAATATAATTATTTTAATAATTATTATCCTAATAATTATTATTACTAACAATAAATATTATTCTAGTAATTTTAATCATGTTGAAATTTAATTGCCAGTGTAATGGTATTAGGAAGTGGGGTCTTTAAGAGGTGATTAGGTAATGAAGGCAGAGCCCTCATAAACAGATTAAGGCTGTTATCTTAAGAGTGGGCTCCTGATAAAAAGGATAAGTTCAAGTCCCATTTGCTGTTTCTAGTGCCACTTTCACCTTCCACTCTTTCACCATGAATGATCCTCACCAGATGCCAGTGCCGTGCTCTTAGACTTCTCAGCCTCTAGAACTGTGAACCAAATAAACTTCTCCTCTGTATAAATTACCCAATCTGTGATAGTCTGCCACAGCAGCAAAAAATAGACTAAGACAATATTTAAGGTCTACAGCATGATGTTTTGATATATTATTATAGATCATTGGATATTTTGACAGAATATTACATATTATCAAAAGACAAATTACATAAATTTAATTTTAAGATCTAATTAGTGTTTATTTGTGCTGTAAGAGTTGAACAGCATTTTATTCTATAAAATAGAATGAGTGCTCCACTAGGCATGGCAGAACAGTTGGTTTTTGTTAAGGTGCCAACAAGAAAATAGGAAAATAGAAAAGAAGCAGACTGGTTAACTTCAGGTTACTTTTCTTGTAAGAGTTAAAACACAGAGGGACCTCTTTATTACCTGACTCAGGTGGGCTGGGCCTTTCCAATTGGTTTCTGTGACGCTCCTGTTTTTAAAAAAAATCTGGGGATTTACCAGTTTACTTAAAGTTATAGTTTGATTATGTGGCACTTAGCATGAGTGACTACATTTTGATTTGGTCTGTTGGGACCTAGTATGGAAGTTCTCATAAATTTATTTAACAATATAGATAGGGAAATAACTACATCAAGCAAATTAACATATCCATCATCTCACATAGTTACCTTCTGTGTGTCGTAGAAGTACCTAAAATATCCTTTGACGTCTATCTTCTCATTTCCTCCAACCCCCTAATCCCTGGTAACAATTTTCTACTCTATTTTTATGTATTTTAATTTTGTTTGGGGGTGGAGGGGTTCAATTTCACAAATAAGTGAGATCATGCAATATTTTTCTATTTCTGGCTTATTTTACAAAGCATAATATTCTATAGGTTGATCCATGTTGTCACAAATAACAGCATCTCCTTTTTTTAAGCTGAATAATATTCCATTGCATAGAGAGAGAGAGAGAGAGAGAGAGAACACAATTCATTTGTTTATCAACAGACAAATGTTGCTTCTGCATCTTGGCTATTGTGAATAATACTGCAATGAACATAAGGACACAGATATCTCTACAAGGTGATTTCATTTCCTTTGAATATATATCCAGAAGAGGGATTGCTGGCTTATATGGTAGTTCTATCTTTAACTTTTTGAGGAACCTCTATATTGTCTTCCACAATGGCTGCACTAATCTGAATTCTCACCCACAGTATACAAGGGTTTCCTTTTTGCCACATCCTTACCAATACTTCTTAACTTTTGTCTTTTTGATAAGAGCCATTTCCATATGTGTGAGGTGATATCTTACTGTGGTTTTGATTTGCATCATCCTGATTAGTGATGTTGAGCACCATTTCATATACCTGTTTTAGGGGACTTTTCTTGAAGCTATGTTTACAAACCTTACTTTTATGTAAGTTGCATTTTTATTGGGCAACTCTTTGGATTTTTTATTTATTTATTTATTTATTTATTTACTTACTTACTTACTTACTTAGATGGAGTCTCACTCTGTCACCCAGACTGGAGTGCAGTGGCCTCTCCCGGCCACCGCAGCCTTAACCTGCTGGGCTCTGGTGATCCTTCCGCCTCAGCCTTCCAAGTAGCCGGAATTACAGGCATGCATTACCATGCCCGGCTG
>NW_007249749.1:126046-181754 GCF_000164805.1 Carlito syrichta
TTTTTTTTTTTTTTTTTTTTTATTGTAAAGATGAGGTCTCGCTGCCCAGGTGGGTCTCGAACCCGCGGGCTCAGGCAATCCACTCACCTCAGCCTCCCAAAGGCGCAGGATGACAGGCTGAGCCACCGAGCCCAGTTCTCTGGATTTTTGTCAGAAAAGCAGCAACAGCTTCAGCAGAGTAGAGCTGATGGAGATGGAGATGATTAAATCCCTACATTCAAGTCAACCCTTGGCCTCCCCCTTGGAAATAAATGAGGAAATGAAAGACCAGAGATGGGAAAAGTCTTGGAAAATGATGAAAAGCAAAGGTCTATGAACCCATTATCCTATGAATCTCTGAAATCTTAAGGTGTTTAGACCCTGAGAGCTTCCAAACTCAGAGACATAAATAGCTAAACTCCATTGCTTGGCATGATCCAAGCAAATCATTCCATTTATATCCTCTGTATTTTTTACATTATTCATAGCCTATGTTGGGTTTAAAACAAATAATAATGAATTGGTCTTTTAAAGAAGTAATATACCACAAATAATAAAAAAGTTATACCAAAGAAATGGCGAAATATACTGATTCCCAGCCACAAAACAACAGTTACAGATTCTTGAATATTTCCAAAGCTGTTTTATGCTTATACAAGTATGTATGTGCATGTATTTTATGTAAAATTTACATATCACATATATAGGAAAGTGATTTTCAAACTATTTTTATTGTGATCCACAAAAAGAAATGAACTTTCTCTTCTGTTCCATTGATGTAGTTATCTGTGCACCAGTTATAGTACCAGAGTGCTGTAACAATTTTAACTTTATGTGTTCATCAGAGCATTCATGCTTCTCTTTGTTATCAGAATAACAAAGATTTTTCCTGGCTATTCTTGCTTTTTCGTTTTTTCATATAAACTTTGGAATCAGCTTCTCAGGGCACACAGCCCTTTCTTGCATTATATCTTAGCACTAATTGTTGTTTATATGTGTAAAGGTATTGGTTTTTGTAGCTAGCCACACTACTCAATTTTCTTACTGTTTATTATTGTTGGCAGTGATCTTTCAGTTAATTTTCTTGACTTTCAAAGCACAGAGTGATATTATTTGAAAATATGATTACTTTTCTACTTTTTTCCCATTTTTATCTCTCATATTTCTTTTTCTTATCTAAAAAAGTTGGCTAGTACCTCAAGATCAATGCTTAATAACGTGGTGACAGTGGTATCTCTGTCCTAATTTAATGTGAATACTTGTATTGTTTCCTCATTAAGCATGAGCTGACTTTTGAGATAAGATATATTTTATTAAGGCTATATAAATTTAGTTCTATTTTATGAGGTTTTTTGATAATCAATAATGGATTTTACTTTTATGATAAACATTTTCAGCAACCAGGGGTATGGGCATATGGTTTTGCTGTTTCAATATATTAGTATGGCAAGCTATTTTAATAGATGTCCTAATACTAAATTATCCTTCCTTTCTGAAATAAACATCACTTGGTCTTGTATTAGCTTTTTACTGTCACTCTGGAATCTGTATGCTAATATTTCATTGACGATTTTTGCATTGATACCCACAAGAGACATAGGTCTGTGGTTTTCTTTCTTTTTATTATTTGTGTTGCTCTATGGTAGACTTTGGCACCATACTCGTAATGTCAACTCTGGTACCTAAAAATAAATTGCAGTCTTTTCTTCTTTTTTCTAGAAGAGTTTAAAAATCATCAGAGTAATTGAATCATTAAGGTTCTGACAAGCTCACTTGTAAAAATACCTGTGCCTGGTACTTTGGGAAGGGGTAGCCTTTGACTTTCCTGACTTTTCTCTTACAATTGATCTCTTTAGATTTTCAAACTCTTCAAGGTCAACTTTAGCACTTTATTTTTTTCTAGAAATTACATATTGTATCCAGGTTTTTATATGTTTGCATACGGTACAAATAAGTATTCTATAACCTCCTTTAATTTTATCTGTCTGTGATTATTTCTCTATTCTTGTTCTGTTATTTCATCTACTCTGGGGTTTTTTCCTTTTAAAAATAAATGAGTGTGGTACCACTCATTTCACCAGAAGGAAACAGCAATCCTAAAGCACATCAACAAAATGAACAAGCAGAATGTAGTATATACTTACCTCCGAATATTACTGAGACAGAAAAAGGAATGAAATTCTGATACGTGATAAAACATGGATGAACTTTGAAAACATTATGTTAAGTAAAATAAGCCAGACAAAAGAACAAACATAGTATGACTCTACTTATGTGAAATGTCTAGAAAAGGCAAATTCATAAAGACAAGAAGTAGATTTGAGGTTACCAGGGGAAGAGACGGGGGGAGTTATTGCTTAAAGTGCACAGAGTTTCTGTTTGGGGTAATGGAAAAGTGTGGAAATAGATAGTGGCAATAATTGTACAATATTATGTATATAATTAATGCCATTGATTTGTACACTTAAAAATGGTTAAAATGGCAAATTTAGGTTATTTTTTAACCACAATAAAAAGATCATTTCAGAAAAATGTGTAGCAAATAGTTTTATTTAATTATTTTTCAGACACAACATATAGACTCAGTTTTGGCATTTTAAACTTTTGTAATTAGTTAATTTCTCTTTTTTCTCTTTACTAACCTTTTATTCTGCCTTCTCTCCGATTTTTTTACTTAATAAATTCTTTTATTGAATGCTTAACTCATTTAGGTTAATTACTACTTATTATAAGTATTTAAAGTCACTAATTTTCCTCTAAGCACCGCCGCAGCAAAATCTTATAGTCCCTAATATATAGTGTTTTAATGTTTGTTGGTTTCTAAATATTCTGCATTTTCAGTGATGATTTCCTCTTTGAGACCCAAAAATTACTCAAAGAATGTTCTTTAATTTCTAGGAGGTAAGGGGATTTTTTTAAATTTTTTAACTTTTGCATCGTCACTGGGTAATGTTGTCTGTACTATTTCTGTTCAAGGGAATTTATTGCAGTTTTCTTTGTGGTTTAATATGTAGTTAATGTCTGTGACTGCTTCATTAATACTTGAAATAAAAGTATAATCTATTTCAAAGGATTTATATAACTTGATGTAAAGCTATTAGAATTATTCTTGCTTTTTTTTTTCAATTGATCTATCAGTAGTCAAGAGTTAAAGTTTTTTGCTGCTAGAGGATTTCAATCTATTGGTACTTCCTGTAGCAGACACCATGTTTTCCATGCCAATTTATTTATCACGTTAAATTACATTGTGAACTATATCCTTTATTAGTACCACATGTCCTTTTTGTTTTATTTAATGTTTTTTGTTCGGATGCCACAGTTATGATTGCTGCTCTCTCTCTCTCTCTCTCTCTCTCTCTCTCTCTCTCTCTCTCTCTCTCTCTCTTTCTCTCTGCATTTACTTTGCATGTCTTTGCCCAATTCTTTATCTCTAGCCTTTCTGAGTTTCATTGCTTCAGATGCATCTCATATATTACACATAATTGAATTTTTTATAAATTTGATTCACCTATTTTAATAAGTGAATTAGACAATTTAAATTTATCATTAATGCCATATATTTGGGCAAAATGTTCTGCTCTCATTTTATGTTACAATTCCTTTCTCTTGCTTTTGATGTTCCAACACATATCTGTTTTGTTGCGATGTCAGTTTAATTTTTCCCCCTTATAATACTTTGATTCTTGCCCAGATGCCAGAAGAATTTTTCTGTCCTTGAGGGCCAGTACACTTACTTCAATATGTCTCAATGTTGACCATCCTGTATAAGTTTTTCCTGGCTGTAGCATGCCCTTTCCACTTGTAGATTCAAGTCTTATTTTATTTCTAAAGTATTTTACTGAGTATCTCCAGACTTTTTCTTAAAAGATGCAAATAACACAATATGTTGCAATTCTTTCATTTTTCATATCTTTCATATTCTCTTTAATCCACTCTAACTTTGTTCATTTCTGGTTATTTTACTTACTTTTCTTAATCTTGGCCTCCTATTTCTCACTGTGATGTCAGCAGTGTCTGTCCTTTTGTGTTTACTACAATATGTCTGCATCTCCATGGCAGTTTTATTTTTTTCTTCTACTTCCTTCTTGAACTTTAGAAGTTCTTGTTTCATTTCCTTTTGTGGTGCCCTATTATTTTCCTTGATCTCTCAGTTGTTCTGCTTGGAGACTCTTGTTTCATTCAATTTATGGGTTTATACACATTTATTTTAACATAATTTTCAACTTGTTATTGGTGAAGATTTCATATATACCCCTGACCTCTCCTTCCTCTTGTCTTGTAATATCTTTGTATAGATCCTTCATTAATTGCCTTCTTGTTACTAATCTTTAAATGAAATATGTTCCTCCTGGACCTTGGAAATGGTTCATGCTGGGGTTGGAATGAGCAGTACCAGGTTATCAGGGATTCTCCTTGGTTCAGTGTTAAACTCATTATGACAAGACTTTGTGTATATGTTATTTTCATTTTTACCTCTCTCCAGCCAACAGACATTGGCAGCATAGAGAAGGACACAAGTCAGGCTCTCTCTTCCACCCTGCCTCACCAGGAGACAGACCATAATTTGTATTTCCATGTGTTTTTTCATTTATCTCTGATTGCTGCACTTTTCTGCGAGGTCAGATGAGGCCCAGGGATGCTCCCGCCCCTTCTCTCCTCCATGTACATGCTATTCCTATAATTCCAAAGAAGTAGTGGTTGGTTTTGCTCTCAGAGTGCCATCTACTTAAGAAAAGTTTCCTGCTAGCTTTGTCCAAGCTCTACATTCACAATCACTCCCTCCAGGAGTCTTTTTTGTTGTTGTTGTTGTTGTTGTTGTTGGAGTCTCACTCCATCGCCCAGGCTGGAATGCAGTGGCACGCTCATGGCCACCCCAGTGTCGATCAGCTGGGTTCAAGCTATCCTTCCACCTCAGCCTTCCAAGTAGCCGGAACTATCGGTGTCTGCTACCACACCCAGCTGATTTTTTTTTATTTATTGTAGAGATGAGCTCTCACCAAGTTGCCCAGGCTGTTCTCGAACCCGCGGGCTCAGGCAATCCACTCACCTCAGCCTCCCAAAGGCGCGGGATTACAGGCTGAGCCACCGAGCCCGGCTAATCTAAACTTTTAAATGGATATCTCAGTATTTACAAGAGGTAAAATGAATTTGAAAAGAAACGTAAAGCAAGTCATAAAGGGGTGAGATGTCCTGTCAGGAGAACACATCTCCTGAGTATTATTCATGAAAGTGTGTTAAACAATTCCTTTAACTTTCCCGTTGTGGTTGGAGACAGAATAACAGCAAGCAGACTCTACACCACCTGATCCCCTACCTGTAGTCCCTCCCTGCAAAAAGTATTTCCCCCGGACTTCCCCTTTCCCTTAATCTTGTCCTTTAGAATCCTTGGTACTCAAAGTGTAGTCCGTGGACCATTAGCATCACCGAGAAGCTTGTTAGAGATGCAGAATGTTAAATCTCTGCCCAAATTGCAGAACCAGAATAGGAATCTGCATTTTAACAAGATCTCCAGAAGATTTATATGCACATAAAGTTTAGGAAGTACCACCATGGATCTCGGCTCAAGCACTCCACTGATCAGGGAAGTTCAACCTCCCTTCATTGATCCAATCACATCTGGTCCTTCCATTCCACACAGTCATAAAACATTTCTTCTGAGCTCTCACCCCATAATCATACATTTCTTAGGATAACTTTTTTTTCTATTCATGTGTGTCTCCCCTACTAAACTAGTGCCAGCTTCCATGGCTATGCCACAACCAATCGATAAATATTGCTGAATGAGTGAGTTAATGTTTGCAATTCATATTTGTGGCTCACAGCATTTTGGGAACCAGTTGGTCCTTTCCTGCTCTCTCCCAGCAGCCTCCCTGAATCAAGCTCATCCATGCTTGCATCTGCCTGAAACTCCTCACCCCAACTCTCTGACTGGCGGAATGAAGGAATAGATGGCATTACTGAAAAAAACAAGAAATTTCATCATTCCGATCACAGTTCTCCAACATCTTACATACCTGTAAATGCCACAAAGAGATTTTGTTTCCTGAGTGATATTTTGGAAAATGCAATCATAATTTTTGTGTGGAAAGGGAAGAAGCTCCCCACAGACACTGAAAAAGACACACTCCCAACCCCGGCCCCCAGAGAATATGTTGCAGGAAGGTCTTACTGGAAGAAAGAGAGGCTATATCAGGGGTAGGAGGGCACTGAAGAAGCTTTGCCTCCTTCTTGTGCTCACACTGAACTCCAGCAATAGCATTGTTCTTGTCATTTGCCCTCACCAGGGGCAGCTAAAATTGCAGTCTCAGCGGGGCAGGGGTTGGGAGGAGGCTGTTTTGATGAGCCTGAAACGGAAGGTTATGGTTTGAAACTAATTTCCTAACTTGGGTAATTAAACCTTCACTAAATATAGTAAGTTTAAAATGAATGTTTATAACACTGAAACAGAGCATACCAATTCTAAAAATATAGACTCCCTTGCTGTAAAAGACCTCTCAGGGAAAAGTGGACAACACAGAAGCAAAAACAATCATTTCATCCCTTCTGCCCACCTCCCTGAGAATCAATTTGTTCTGAGAGGTGAGGTTCACCACACCACAGCAGAGGGCCAGAGCTGTTAACAGACATTCCATGAAATTCTCAGGAAACTAATCATAGAAAGTCAAGGGAAGAGAGGATATAATGTTGAATTGTTCTCTTTGAGGGATTCTGTCCTGCACCAAATCAAGTCAACCTGCACTTCTTATGTAGACTCAATATGGTACATGTAAAAGTTCAGCTAATAGGGGAAGGAATTTTCATTAGGTCGCTTTGCACTGCAGTCCATGATTCATTTTATTAGAAATGAGAGGCATTCAAATTAGAGAAACTGACTTCCTTTGAAGAAAGTGTAAACTTTCTAGGAAGCCTCTTTTCTAAATGATCCAATCACAAATAACCTTGGCTCTCTGTAGCCTCGAAAGCAATTACACCCAGTTCTCAAACAAAGCTGTTCTCTGATAATAAAAGTCTCCTTTACAATGCACTTGTGTAATAACAAACCTCCTTCATAAAGTTACTTGGTGGCTCCACGTCTCTCCCTGCTCATTTTGAACTCACTCTAACCACAGAAAAAGCTTGTATTGAGGTCACAATGCCTTCATGCTGCTCAATCCAGTGGTAAGTCCTGTCATATCAGCAGCATGTGACAAACTGATGACTCCTTTTTTGAAAATCTTCACTTTTCACCCATTTGGCTTTTAGCCCACCATTCCCTCTTGGTTCTACCCTGACTGCTGCAGGGATACCTTTGCTGGAATATAATTCAGAATTTGTTTATGTATGACCCAATATCCAGTACCTACGTATTTTCTATGTTTGAGAAACATGAATCTTCAATTATCTTTATAACAAAACTATATGTGACTATGACAGAATAGCCTCTTTTCTACCAAGATGATATGTGCATCTTCAATCCTTTGTACAGACAAGTTCTCTTTCCCTCCATTTGCTAAAAAGAATAATTAATCTTGAGACATGTGTTGTTATAAAATATTCTGTGAAGCATTTTCACTCATTTTTCTTTTGTTTCACAGAAAATGATATGGCCCAATTCGTGGCTTTTGAAGAACTAGGGAAAAACATGGCCATGGAGTTTGGCACTAGTTAGTGCCTCTAAATCTCTTTAGTTGGGTCTGAAATTATAGGAGCCTCCTTATCTAGTCTCCTTGGACATCCTGCTCTCTTCACACTCTACTATACCAACATACACACACGCAAGCCTAATGGCAGAGTTGTTAGATGAGTGTCTCCATCTTCTGGCTAAGAGTTACCAAGTAATAAAGAATAAATCCTGCAGCTCTGAATTCTTCAAATCCCCTCTTTTGACTCTTAACTGACTCTTCCTTAGTGAATTTGCAAAGCTATGGTTGGGAGACAAATATGCATAATTTATACCTAAAATTCGACGTAGGATAAAGGCTCCCTGGTTCTACATATTTATATTGGCCTACTTTTGAGTTTTAAAAATCTTTGGACTTGAAGAAGGGCCTATTCCAGTATCCTCAGTTCTAGATGAGGGAATGAAGGCCCAGAAAGGAAAGTGATTTGCCCAAGATCTTATAGCGGCCAGTGTAGCACCAGGACTAGACAAGGCCCTCCCATCCGTGGACAGGGCTCTTCCCAGTGTCCTGCCACTTCTACCTACTTACCCTAGGCTTTACAGAGTTCTGTCTTCTACAGGAGGAGGCATTGATCAAGCCCCTCTGCTCTGCTATGCTCTGCTCTTGGGCTTTTGGTGTTGAAATTACATCTCTAGAGGATTCTTATATACTTCTGTCCCTGTTTTATGTCTGGTCCATTGGGTCTCTCTGTGCATCTGCTTGGGTTTCTATCAAAAGGAATTCATTCATTACTAACAAACCTTTCAGAAAAATGTCTCTGACATTATCAATCATTTAAATCCAAAGGAGAGAGGGAAAGACTTGGCATAGTGATTTGCAGAGAAGTTCTTATTCCCAGTCCAAGATAGTCAGGGGATGATTTCCCACCATTTTCCCTGGAAAAGTTGACATTCATTCATTTCCCTGACACAAAACACATTAACAATCTCAACCATGGTCAGTTGACCAGGTGAGAACTACAGTTCTGATGTTCTGATTTTCCTTAGGAGAACTCTCAAGATTTCTGATTTTATGTTCTTCCAAAGGAAATTTATATTTTTTCTCCAAGTAATGATCTTCAAGTTGTTTTCTCCCCCCAAGTAATAGGTTAGAGAATTCCATGAGCTTCAGAATCAACTTCTTCTGTACCTGTGTCTCCAGATTTTCGTAATGAACAAGTTTACTGATTTCTTGGCTACTAAATAGCTTTGTACATAAATGTGCTTGATAATGGGGTGAACAGATGAACAGAAATAACGTTTCTCTTTTATCCATTTCCTTCTAATTCTTTTGGCCTAAACATGTCTCTTTCATGCCATGAAACATGATGGAAGATGAATTATTTTGCAATGTTGATGAAGTATACCGGCCCTGGCCATATCCATCATTTTATTGACATCATTAATAATTTATATATAATATATAAATCCTTTAGAGTATTGCTACTTTCACAAGGGCAGAGATTGCATTTTTGCTCTCAAACTCACGTTTTCTAATATAGAGAAGTCAATAAACATTTCTTATGTTAAATTGTTGACTTTTTCCAACTTTATGTGGAACTAATTTTCTGGCCTGAAAAAAGAACCTGAAGTAGTCTTACTTTAGCCTGATCATGTTCTATGTGTAGAGTGGATAAAGGGAGAGAGCCGGATCTATTTATGTTTTTGAAACAAATGTAATGGGTGTGAATTTGTTCCACAGCCCACAGGTATATGAAATGCCATATTTCTTTACTTTTACAGATCTAATTTCAACTAGAGGAGTCTCTGCCACCCGTGTGGTCAAGAAATCCAATCTTCATCATTTTCAGGTCATCACCTACCTTCCACCCCCACCAGCATAAGAACACCGGGACTTGTGGAATCCCTCTGGGGAAGGGCCTCTGGTCTGACCCTGAGTCTAACTTAATCATAGAACCTTGAAATATATTGTCCAACCCAAGAGGTTTATTCCACAGTGGATGATCCTGTTACTCACCAGATAATATACTCCAATGGAGTCTTTACCCGGTCTCTTGAAGCCACAGTGTTTCATGTTCCTCTGCAGGCACCATCAGTCAGGGGTCTAAGCACTCCAAAATCCTCCAGGGTTCAACATCTCCCCTTCAGTGTACTAGTCCTCCCTCAATGTCAGTTCAGTGCAGTAGTTACAAAAGCACAGATCTAAGTATCAAAAGTCTTTCAATTCTTTCCTGGGGCGAGCAATACTCAGACTTCTGCACAAAACCCTCTAGCTATCCTCAACTATCAAGGATGAGGAAAAAGGTGGAGAAAACAATTAGAAAAGATAGTTATTTTTTCTCTTTTTTTTTTTTTTTCGAATTGGAGTCTCATTCCATTGCCCAGGCTGGAGTGCAGTGGCATGTTCACGGCCACCACAGTGTCCACCTGCTGGGCTCAGATGAACCTTCTGCCTTAGCCTTCCAAGTAGCTGAAACTACAGGAGCACACTACCATGCCCAGCTAATTTTTTGATGTACCGTAGAGATACATCTCATCAAGTTGCCCAGGTTGTTCTCGAACCTGTGGGCTCAGGCAATCCCCTCACCAAAGTGCTGGGATTACAGGCTTGAGCCACTGCACCCGGCCAGTTATTTTTTTCAATCATTTCATGCCACCAAAGAATAAACTATTTTCACTGTTGATCACATCCATGCTCAAAATTTGGTAAATAAAACTATGAAATGATTATGTAGCAGAAGAAAATGTGGAAAGATTTTTTTTTTATTTTATAAAGAATTGAAGACAAGTAATGAGGGAGATGTGTGACCAGAAAAATTATATATTATTGGTAAGAAAAGTTGATCGGCTTCTCCCACTCCATAATGTTAAATATCATCTTTTTTTAGGTGCAAAGAAATATGCTCACAATAAGCCTACTATGTGTTCTCTTGTTTCAGCATCTGTTACTTTCTTGATTTGTCTCCCAATTCAGTATACCTAAACAAAATTGATTGAGGGACATTAGAATGATTTTGCTTATTCTGAAAGTCTTCCTACATGGCATCTCAAGATTTCTCAAATAAATACCCAAGAAGTTAGACTTGAAAAGAAACCGGTTAGCCGGACTCGGTGGCTCAGCCTGTAATCCCACGCTTTGGGAGGCCAAGGTGAGTGGATTGCCTGAGCCCGTGGGTCCGAGACCCACCTGGGCAACTTGGCGAGACCTCATCTCTACAATAAATCAAAAAATTAGCCGGGCATGGTAGCATGCGCCTGTCGTTCCAGCTACTTGGAAAGCTGAGGCGGCAGGATCACCGGAGCCCAGCAGGTCGAGGCTGCAGTGGCCAGGAGAGGCCACTGCACTCCAGTCTGGGCAACAGAGTGAGACTCCAACTCAAAAAAAAAAAAAAAAGAAACGGGTTGTTTAAAAAAACCTTTTTGTCTTTGTGTATAAATTCTTTAATGTGCCAGTTGTTCTGTTTCCATCTCCAAATGACCATAACTAATTTGTAATCTATAAGCTTATATAAATTGAACTTTTTTAGTATAAATTACATGAAGCACATTCTTAACCACTAAAATCTAATGGGCATTTTATGTTGTGTTTACTTTTTTATGGGAGCTTAGAAAGAAATCTAGCATGTCTGACATTTTGAAGAGTTATGCTTGTTCTAAACCCTGACTTCAATTCAAATATCGAAAGTGCAAGACAAAATGCCTAAAAGCAAGTAGTTACAATGTATATGTATGCCACTGAAAATGAAATTTATAATATATTATATGAAAAATATCATAAATATATAATTTATAACTGCTGAAACTTAATTGCTTTATAAATTTTCAAATGGCAGCTATTTGGGATTTTAGCTATTTTTAAATTATCACTATTTATTATAAGGTGGGAAAAGAGTTGTGAGATATTATATTTTGTCCACTTTTTGCTATACTTCCTTTTTACAAACAATGCCAGCTCTTTGTTTTTTTCTTTTTAAGGGAGGGTAAATATAGGCAAAAAGCAGGCAAGACCTAAGGAATTTTCTGGCATTGATTTCCCAGGGTAATGGAGCGATGAGAACCAAACTGCTAAGGATACTTTGCAAAGTGTCTGAGACAAACAAGAAAAAAATACGATTTGTCATCTCACCCTACCGCCACTCAAAAAAGAAGAGGGCTTCCCTGGTTTCGAGGAGAGTAGAGCTGAAGAAAAAGAGAAAAAGAGAGTCTGCATCTGGCATCCAGGCATAGGAGTCCTTGCAGAGATTCTGGATTGCCCCCACTGCTCTCCAGCACTTTGGAGAAGCAACAAACTGTAATGATGCAGGTCTCTCCAGTGCAGCCTGAGAGTGGTGAAAGAACCTCCTGGGGTATACATGCTGTGCAGACAGAAACCAAGAATGGTTCGACAGCAACAAATAAGGACCAAGGACCAGGATCAGAGGAGAAAACAGTCATCTCACAAACACCAGCATAAGACCAGAGGGAGCACCTGCAACATTAGCTCCTCCTTAGAACCTGAACTCAAGGTATGAAAACTATAGGAATCAAAAGGAGTAGATGGAATTATTGGATAGAACTCAGACCCTTTAGAAATGAAGGTTTGGATCACTCTGCCAGATACAGAACTCGGACAATCCAAGGGCAATAGAAATATAAAACAGGCAGTAGAAAAAGGAAGTCACAGATATCAACTATGACCTCTTGAACAATAGCAGAAATAAGAACCGTGGTATGTATACGAGTATATTTATATACATTATTTTCCATTTTTCTCCCTCTTTTCATCAGTATTTTATATATAAGTCATTGAAGGTAAACTTCACAATTTAGCCTCCAGATAGGAGGCTATTCAGTGGGACTGTGACTGAATTTAAGGAATAATTAGGACAGCCTGCTGATGATATAATGACTGTTGAAACTGTGTGTCTCCTCACTTGTGGAAGAGGTTAGAACTCTACATTTCTATAAAGAACAGAGTTGGACCCCATGAAAATCGGAACTGGCCACCAGGTCCTATTCAGAACCCTAAAGACCAATACCTTAAGATCTAAGACAGACAAGTGGGACCTCATCAAACTAACGAGTTTCTACAAAGCAAAAGAAGCCATCAAGAGAGCAGGGAGAAAGCCCACAGAATGGGAAAAAATATTTGCCAACTGTGTATCTGACAAAGGCCTAATATCTAGGATCTACAAGGATCTCAAACACGCCAAAAGGAAAAAGACAAACAGTCCCATTAAAAAGTGGGCAAAAGACATGAATAGACACTTCTCAAAAGAAGATATACGGGAGCCAATAGACACATGAAAAAGCGCTCAGCCTCACTCATCATCAGAGAAATGCAAATCAAAACCACATTGAGATACCACCTAACCCCAGTAAGAATGGCCATCATTAATAAAACAAACTACAACAGATGCTGGCGAGGATGCAGAGAAAAAGGAACTCTTCTGTGTTGCTGGTGGGAATGCAAACTAGTGCCACCTCTCTGGAAGACAGTGTGGTAATTTCTGAAAGAACTAGACATTGACCTTCCATATGACCCAACAATTCCCTTATTGGAAATATACCCAGAGGAACTCAAATCATTCAACAAAAAAGCTACCTGCACACGTATGTTTGTTGCAGCTCTATTCACAATAGCAAAAACATGGACCCAACCATGTTGCCCATCGAAGCTGAACTGGAAGTAAAAAATATGGTACATATACACAATGAAATATTATGCAGCCATAAAGAAAGACAAACACATGGATTCGCAGTAACTTGGATGGATTTGGAGTCGATCATATTCAGTGATCTATCACAGAAACAAAGAACAGAGTACCATATGTTCTCACTCACAAGCAAACCTTGAACAATTATAATATTATAAGAAAGGGATTGGCAGTAGTGGGAAACTGCCAGGGGAGGGATAGGGGTGGGATTGGCAGTTGAGGGAAACTGCTAGGGAAGGGAGGGGCATACCTCATCAACGAGGGTACCTGCATAATCAACGTTTGTATACTTAACCATGAATTGTACCCCACATCTTCATAATTTTTAAAAAATGTAATGCAATGCTAAAAAAAAAAAAAAACAGAGTTGGCTTTGTTTGCACAAAAGTTCAAATGTATATAAAAAGATGCATTTGAGGGAGAAAGATGCTTTCCATGTTTCTTTCTTTCTTGGGTATTCTTCCTCAGCCCTGGAAGTGGTGATTTGCTATCAAGTATTTGCTGTCTCTGTGTTCTGTAGCATTTAATTTACCCTTTTGTAGTTAGTCATGTTTCACTAGTTAATAATTCTTTATATTAAATTTTCTCTCTTCAACTTACTGGGTTATTTTTTTAAAAAGAAAAGAGCATCCTGTATAAATAATTTTAAAACTGTATGATTGAACTACACATGACAAAAATAGACTCATAAAACATAGAAAAAAATCCTCTGTGCTATAATGAAATAGGAGAAGTATTAAGGTATGATTCTTGATTCAGATTTCTTGATTAGTCACTGTCAAGAAGAAAATATTAAGACAGAATTTCAATAGGCATTATCCAGTATAAAAGTGAATGATACAGCAAGGCTCGGTAGCTCAGCCTGTAATCCCATGCTTTGGGAGGCTGAGGTGAGTGGATTGCCAAGCCGTAGCTTCGAGACCCACCAGGGCAACTTGGCAAGGCCTCATCTCTACAATAAATCAAAAAATTAGCCGGGTGTGGTAGCGCGCACCTGTAAGGCTGAGGTGGAAGGATCGCTGGAGCCCAGCAGGTCGAGGCTGCCACTGCACTCCAGTCTGGGCAACAGAGTGAGGCTCCAACTCAAAAAAAAAAAGTGAATGATACTAGGGCCCCTACCCAATAGTCCACTTCATTCAACTGGATGGGATGCCTTTTACAGAAAATTCAAGCTGATCTTCATTCAGATGGTGCTAAGACACTTTTTTTCATGAATGAGTATTGATGTCATTATCATCCATACCTTCTCTTATGGATTTGTCTCATTAGGAACTGTAGTCTTCCTCCTGTTCTTATATTCAAATTACTGGTTGATTTCTATCTCCTCACCAGACACTGACTTATACAGGTCCCTTCAGAAAAGAATCCCATTTACCCTACTCTTCATAATAAAAGCTCTCAAAAAATTAGTCATAGAAGGAACACACCTCAACGTTATAAAGGCCACATATAACAAACCCACCGCTAATTTCATACTGTAAAGAAAAAGCTCTAAGAACTGGAACAAGATAAAGATGCCTATTTTCACCACTCTAATTCACCTTAGTACTGGAAGTCCTAGCCAAAGCAATAAGGCAAGAGAAAGAAGTAAAAGGCATCCATATTGGAAAAGAGGAAGCTGGGGAGGGACAAGATGGCCACCTAAAAGCAGCCAACTGGTGCCTCTCTCAAGAAACAAACCAAGGAAGAGAGACCCAGCAGTCAGAGATCCCCAACAGTCAGAGCAGACAGATGCAGAACACACCTCACAACCCACAGAGGAACAGTGAAACCCACAGAGAGCAGGGAGGAGAGAGAATAGGCAACCTGTTTAGGATCCAGGAATGCCCCTTCCCACCTGGGTCATATCAGCAACAGAGAACAGTCTCTGGACTGGACATGGGAAATGGTGAGTGCAGAAATTAGGAATGTGGCACTCCCACCATGAACTAAGAAGATCCCCTGAGCCTTACAGAGTCCAGTTCCACACGGGAAATGACCTGGGTATGGCAAGAGCTACGTGCTGTCAGAGCCTATGTGGAGCTGGGAACCCATTCAAGCTCTGAAGGTCTATGTCCAAACCATCCCCAGGAACTTGATCTCGGCAGGTTGTGCTCTGCAACCAGCTCCCAGGCCAGGAGGAAACCCCAGCCTTTATTTGCCACAACAGCAAATTCCATCTCTGCCAGCAGTTCCCATTTTGGGCAAGCTGCAGTGAGAAACCCTGTTGCTGAACAAACTTTTTGAGTTCTAAAAGCGGACAGCCGCTAGCAGCTTGGGAAACCAGGAGGATCCATGTCGTCCTGGTAACCCTTCTCTCCCTGCTGAATGCTTCTGTGCAACAGACAGCTCTGCCATTCCTGTAGTGCTGCCATAGTGACCAGAAGATCCAATTCCCACCAAGTACACACAAGTGGGGAGCTGGGACACAGACTAGTCAGTCTCAGCCTGCAGGAAAAATGTTACGGCAGAAAGAAACTTTGAGTTCAGAATGCAGATAGCCTCAGACAAGGGAAGGAAAGCTAGGGACAGTGTGAGGTGGAGGGGTCCGTCACCCTGGCAACCCCTCTCTCCCTTTGTGAACTAGTCTGTACAATCCCTGCAGCAGGGCCACAGTGGCCAAGGGACCCATTTTCCACTGGGGCAGCCATTTTTGCACACAAGTGGGCAGCTGGAGAGGAGTCCCATCTGACCTAGTATTCCCCCCACCACCCCCTGAAAAGCCCAGGGACTGAGAAACTGTGGGAGCTCCCATAGCCCCACCCATCACCTAGGCCATCTGCACCCTTCCCTGGGGAATCAAAGGCCAAGCAAAAAAAAAAACCCCACAGCCACCACCACAACTGACTGTCTCCTGTCAGCACTACCTCTTGGCTGGAGGCCAACTGGCACAGCCCATTTACAAGATCTGAAACAATAATACAGCCCTGCAGGAGGAAATAAAAGCAAAGCTCATGTCACTGTACATCTCACAAACCAGTCCATAGACTAAGGCATCAGAGAACTTCTCCAGAGAGTCCCCCAGAGATGTCAGTGACCAATTCTCCTTAGAATTCAACCTTTGTGCCTTCATATCACGATATACCTTGCAGACAATCTCTAGCACCTGCCAAATGGTGGCAGCTTCCTAGGGCAGCTAGACCCCGAAGAGCAGTGGAATTCACAGTGGTCAGACCCTCACAGATTATCACCCCCAGGAAAAGAGAGTGTACCACAATAGGGGAGCACCTTGTGGGACAAAAAAAAACCTCTCACATCCTTATCTAACTAAAAATCAAGAAATAAAAAGAGAAGAGTATGTTTTCAAAGATGAGAACAAACCAGCTAAAAACTCTGGAAATTCCCAAACCCTTAATAAGTTTACAAAAGGACTTCCCAGATCCCAAGTAATGGAACCCATCCAGAATGACCTGTCCCTGGTGACAGGCATAGAATTCAGATCATGGATAGCAAAGAAACCCAATGCGATCCATGAGAAGGTGGACAAATAGATAACCCAGACCAAGAGAACAGTGCAGGAAGTGAAAGCCAAGCTGGCCCTTATAAGAAAGGGCCAATCTGAACTTCTGGAAAAAAAGAATTCTTTTTGAGAATTTAAAAATGCCAACAGCAAGCCTCAGCAGTAGAATAGACCAGGCAAAAGAAAAAAATCTCAGCACTTGAGAATTGAACTACTGAACTAACCCAAGCCAACAAAAGCAAGGAGAAAGGGCTTAGGAAGATTGAGCAAAGCCTAGAAGAGATTTGAGATTATGTAAAGATACTAAATCTATAGTTGATTGGCACCCTTGAGAGATAAAGGGAAACTGAGACAACCTGGAAAAAGCCTTCCAAGAGTTCATCCAAGAAAACCTCCCCTGTCTCATCAGACAGGTGACCATGTGGACATAAGAGATTCAGAGAACTCCTTCAAGGTAATACATGAGAAGACCATCCTCAAGGCACATAGTAATTCATCTCCACAAGGTGAACATGAAAGAAAAATTACTAAAAGCAGATAGATAGAAAAGACAGACCACCTACCAAGGATGACCCATCAGAATTGCAGCAGACTTCTCAGCAAAAACCCTACAAACCACAAGAGACTGGGGTCCCATCTTTAACATTCTGAAAGAAAAGCAATTCCAGTCAACAACTGACTGTCCCACAAGCTAAGCTTCATTAATGAAGAGAATCAAAATCCTTCCCAGACATCCAATTCCTAAGAGAATATGCCACCTCCAGACCAGCCCTTCAGGAGATGCTTAAGAAAATTCTAAGCATATAAACAAAAGAATGGTTCCACTCACTGCAAAAACACAGGCAAGCAAAGAGTTTACAGACATACAAATCAACCACAAAACCTAAAAAGCAAAGCAACCTCTTAATTGCAACATGGCAGGAACAAACCCCACATTTCAATAATTAACTTAAATGTGAAAGGAAGACATAGAGTGACAAATTGGATAAAGAAGCACAATCCATCCTTATGAAGATTTCAGTAAACTCATCCCATTGCAAGTGACACCCATGGGCTCAAGGTAAAGAGCTAGAGAAAGAATGTCCACTCAAATGGAAAAAAAAAGAGCAGGAGTGGTTATTCTTATATCAGACAAAATGGTCTTTAAACCAATAAAAGTTAAAAAGTGCATTACATAATTATAAAAGACTTAGGAAAATCCATCTTGAATATATATGTTATAAATGTACCAAACATAGGAACACCTGGGTTTATAAAACAATTACTAATTAAGGGAGGACATTGACAACCATGTAATTATAGCTATAAACTTTATTTTCTCATTAATAACCTTAGACAGATCATCAAGGCAAAAACCTAACAAGGAAACCCAGAACCTTAACTTAATACTCAACCAATTGGACCTAACAGATATCTTCAGAACATTTCACCCAATAGCCACAGAATATACATTCTTTTCATAAACACTTGGAACATAATTCAAGATTAACCACATATTTGGGGGTAAATCAGGCTTGAACAAATTTCAAAAGTTCAAAACCATACCAAAGATCTTCTCAGACCATAGTAAAATAAAAATAAATACCATCACCAACAGAAATTCCCCAAAGCCACACAAATACATGGAAATTACACAACATGCTTCTGAATGACTTTTGGGTCAACACAGAAATAAAGATAGAAATAAAAATATTCTTAGAAACAAATGAAAACAAAGATACAACACACAAAACCTGAGGGATACCTTGAAATCAATGCTGAGAGGAAAGTTTATAGCATTACACACACACATATCAAGAAAATAGGGGACATCTCATCTCAAGGAGATGAAGACATCTCAAGTAAATAGTTTAATGTTGCACTCAAGGGAACTGGAAAGTCAAGTACAATCCAATCCCAGAATTAGTAGACAAATGGAAATCATTAAAATAAAGTCACTGCTGAATTAAGTAGAGACAAAAATAACCATACAAAGGATCAATGAGACAAAAGCTTGTTCATTGAAGTGATACATAAGATTGACAAACCCCTGGACAGATTACCAAAGAAAAGAGAGAGAGAGAGAATGAATGAATTCAATTAAACACAAATGAGAGACAAAAAAGACAATGTTAAAACTGACCCTGAAGAAATTCAAAAGATTATCACAGATCACTACAACCATTTATAAGAAAATAAACCAAAAAATCTAGAGGAAATGGAGAATTCCTGGCATCACATAACCTCCCAAGATTGAAACAGGAAGAAATTAAAATCCTAAATAGACCAATAACAATTTAAAAACTTGACTCGGTAATAAGAAACCTCCTCACACACACACAATAAAAACCTGGGCCAGATGGTTTATTACCTGAATTCTATAATATGTACAATGATGAGCTGATATCAATCCTATTGAAAATATTTCAGGCAATCAAGAAGGAAATAATTCTCCCCAGCTCATTCTATGAAGCCAATATCATCCTGATACCCAAAAGTGGCAAAGATGCAACAAAAAGAAAACAGCAGGCCAATTTCCCTAATGAACATTGATGCATAAATTCTCAACAAGAATCTAGTAAATCACATCCAATAGAATGTGTCAAGGATCATCCATCATGACCAGGTGGGCTTCATTCCCAAAATACAAGGCTGGTTCAACATATATAAATCAATAAATGTAATTCATCACATAAACAGGTATAAAACCAAGAAACACAAATTATCCCATTCAATGCAGAAAACGCATTTGATGAAATCCAACATTCCTTCTTGACGAAACCCTTGAACACCTAGGCATTGAAGGAACATTCCTCAAATAATAAGAGAGCCATCTATGACAATCATGCAGCCAACATCATACTTAATGGGCAGAAGCTGGAAGCATTCCCCCTAAGAACTAGAACAAGACAAGGATGCCTCTCACTCCCTACTATTCAACTTAGTACTGAAACTCCTAGCCAGAGCAAGCAGGCAAGAGAAAGAAATCAGGGGTATCCAAATATTAAAAGAAGAATTTAAGTCCTCCCTCTTTGCAGATATGATTCTATACCTAGAATTCTGTCAAAAACCTCCTTGCACAGATAAATGACTTTCATAAAGTCTTGGGATATAAAATCAATGTGGAAAACAGTTGCATTTCTGTACATCAACAAGCAGGCTGAAAACCAAATAAAAAACACCATTCCATTCATAATAGCCACACACAAAAAAAGTACCTTGGCATCCATCTAACAAAAGAGGTAAAAGATCTTTACAATAAGACGTACAAAACACCACTCAAAGAAATCAAGAACAACACAAACAAATGGAAGAACATCCCATGATAATGGCTTGGAAGAATCTATGTCATCAAAATCCAAGGCAATCTACACATTCAGTGCAATATCTATCAAATTACCAGCATCATTTTTCACAGATCTAGAAAAGACAATACAGAAATTCACATGAAAGCAAAAAAAAAAAAAGAACCCAATAGCTAAAGCAATCCCCAGCAAAAAAAAAAAAGAAAAAAAGGAAAGAAAGAAAGAAACAAAGCTGTAGGCCTCATACGTCCAGATCTTAAACTTTACTACAAGGCTAAATTAACCAAGACAGCACAGTATTGGTACAAAAATAGACACATAGGACAATGGAACAGGACATAGAATCAGAAATAAAACCACAGGTAATCAACCAATTCATCTTCAACAAAGCCACCAATAACAACCACTGGGGAAAGGAGACTGTATTTAGCAAATTGTGCTGAAAAAACTGACTGACCACATGAAGAAGAATGAAACTAAACCCCTATCTATCACCATATGCAAAAGTTAACTTAAAATGGATCCAGGACTTAAATGTGAAACCTCAAACTATAAGGCTCTTAGAAGAAAACACCCTCCTGGAATTCAGAGTAGGCAATGAATTCAAAGCCAAGCCCTCAAAAGCAAATTCAGCAAAGGCTAAAAGTGACGGGCGGGATCTTATCAAGCTAAAAAGTTGTGTTTTTTTGGTTTTTTTTTACAGCAAAAGAAACTATCAAGAGAATAAAGAGACAACCCACAGAATGGGATAAAAATTTTGCAAACTATGCTTTTGGCAAAGATCTAACATCCAGGATCCACAAAGAAATCAAATGAATATACAGCAAAAAAAAATAATAATAACCCTATTAAAAAGTGAGCAAAAAACATGAGCAGACACTTCTCAAAGGAGTACATCCAAGAAGTCAACAAATGTATAAAAAAATGCTCAGCTTCACTAATTATCAGAGAAATGCAAATCAAAAAATCAAAATCACAATGAGACACTACCTCACACAAGTCAGGATGGTTAAAAAAAGTCAAGACACAACAGGTGTTAATGAGGCTACAGAGAACTGGGAACAATTCTACACTGTTGGTAGGAATGTAAGCTAGTTCAACATTTGTGGAAAGCAGTGTGCCATTTTTTTCAGAGAACTAAACATTGAGTTACCATACAATCCAGCAATCCCACTTCTGGAAGTATACCCAGAGGAACATAAATTGCTCTTCCACAAAGACACCTGCACACATATTTTCATTGCAGCACTTTTCACAATAGCAGAAACATGACACCAATCCAAATGCACATCAAAAGTTGACTAGATAAGAAAATGTAGTATAGATACACAATGGAATACTACACAGTCATAAAGAACAAAATTATGTCCTTTGCAGCAACAAGAGATGCAGCTGGAACCATCATTTTAAGTAAACTATTACAGAAACAAAAAACTGAATATCGCATGTTCTCACTCATAAGCAGGCCTTAAACATTGGGCACACGAGCACAAAGGTAGGTACTGACCTGGGTACTGCTAATGGGAAGAAGAGGAGATGGGGGATAACAGGCACACCTTCACCCACTGGGTACTATGTCCACTACTAGGGAGAGAGAAGACTCTCTAGAAGTCCAAACCTCACCTGCATGCAACTTACTTATACAGCAAATCCTCACAGGTGTTCCACAACTCTAAAATGAAATAAATTTTTTTAAATTCCAAAACAAACAAAAAAAAGGAAGTCAAATTGTCCCTCCTTGCAAATGGTATGGTCTTATACATAGATAAACCTAAAATGTCCACCAAAAACTCTTAGAACTGATTTTAAAAGTCTTTAAAATTACAGGATACAAAATCAATATACAAAAATCTGTAGTGTTTCTATACACCAATAACCAACTTACTGAAAAAAGAAATCAAGAAAGCAATTCCATTTACAATAGCTACCAAAAAAAATTACTTAGGAATAAATTTAGCCAAAGAGATGAAAGATTTCTACCCCCCCAAAATTTTTTTAAAACACTGGTGAAAGAGATTAAAGAGAACGCAAATGAATAAAAAGACATGCCATATTCATGGATCAGAAGAAATAATATTGTTAAAATGACAAGACTACCCAAAACAATCTACAGATCAGATACCAAAGCAATAGAAAAAAATTCTAAAATTTGTATGGAACCACAAAAGAGCCAATATAGCCAAAGAAATACTTAACAAAAAGAACAAAGCTGGAGGCATCACTCTACCAGACTTCAAAATATACTACAAAGTTATAGTAACCAAAAAGGCATAATATTGGTATAAAAGCAGACACATATATTAATGGAACAGAATAGAGAACTCAGGAATAAATTCACATATTTATATACAACATATTTTTGACAAATGTGCCAAGAATATGGATTGGGGAAAGGATATTCTCTTCAATAAATGATGCTGAGGAAACTGAATACTTACATACAGAAGAATGAAACTAGACCCCTATCTCTTACCCTATACAAAAATCAACTCAAAATGAATTAAATACTTAAATGTGAGACACAAAACTATAAAAGCTACTAGAAGAAAACATAGGGGAAACTCTTCAAGACATTAATTTAGGCAAAGATTTTATGGCTAAGATCTCAAAAACAAAGGAAAAAAAAAGACAAATGAAACTAAAATCTTCTGCACAGAAAACAGCAGAGTTAAGTGGCAACCCATACAATGGGAGAAAATATATGCAAACTATTCATTTGACAAGGGACTAATAGCCAGAATATATAAGAAGCTCAAACAACTCAACAGCAAAAATAAAAAGTGGGCAAAAGACATGACTAGACATTTCTCAAAAGAAGACATACAGATGACCAAAAAGTATATAAAAAACTGCTTAACAACCCCAATCATCAGGAAAATGCAAATGAAAACCACAGTGAGATGTCATCTCACTCCAGTGAGAATGATTATTATCAAAAAGACAAAAATTAACAGATGCTGGCAAGGATGCAGAGCAAAAGGAGCTCTAAAATACTGCTAATGGGGATGGAAATTAGTATAGCAACTATAGAAAACAGTGTGAAGTTTTCTCAAAAAAACTGAAAATAGTATTATCATTTGATCCAGCCATCTCACTACTAGGTATTTATCCAAGCAAATGGCAATCAGCTGATAAGCAGTTGAGAAACAGGATACAAAGGATAGCTGCATTTCCATGTTTATTGCTGCATCATTCACAATTGCTAAGATATGGAATCAATGTAAGTGTCCTTCAAAGAATTAATGAATAAAGAAAATGTGGTAAACATATATACACCCAACATAGGAGCACCAACCTTTATAAAGCAGCTTCTAGATAAGCTAAAAGACATTGACTCAAACACTATCATAGCTGGGGACTTAAATATCCCACCAACAACCCTAGATTGGTCATCAAGGCAAACAAATCAACAAGAAAATCCAGAACCTCAACCTGACACCTGACCAAATGAACTTAAGAGATATCCATAGAAGACTCCACCCAACAACCATGGAATATACATTCTACTCATCACCACATGGAACATACTCCAAGATCAACCACATCCTCAGACATAAATCAAGCATAAACTAATTCCATAAGATTGAAATACTGCCACACACCTTCTCAGACCACAGTGAAATAAAAATAAGTATCAACACCAACAAACCTACCCCCAAATCCACAAAGACATGGACACTAAACAGCATGATGCTGAACAACTCCTAGGTCATCACAGGAATCAAAGCAGAAAGTAAAAGATTTCTGGAGACAAATGAAAATAAAGACACATCTTACCAAAACCTCTGAGATACTATGAAAACAGTACTGAGAGAGGCATTCATTTCTTTGCGAACACACATCAAGAAAATGGAAAGATCACAAGTTAACAGTTTAACAAATCACCTAAGGGAGCTGGAAAGATAAGACCACCAAAACCCTAACTTCAGCAGAAGAATCCAGATCACCAAAGTAAAAGCCCAAATACAGGACATAGAGGACAATAATATCACAGAAAAAAATCAGCAGAACAAAAAGCTGAGTCTTTGAAAGGATAAACTAGATTGATGGACCCCTAGCCAGATTGACCAAGAAAAAAAGAGAGAAAAAACCAAAATAATCACAATCAGAAATGCAAAAGATCAAAACACAACAGACCCTGGAGAAATACAAGAAATTATCGGAGATTAACATGCACACATGTATGGAAACAAACTTGAAAACCTAAATGACATGGAAGACTTTCTGACATTACACAACCTCCCAAGGTGAAACAAGAAGAAATTGAGACATTAAACAGACCAATAACAACCCAGGAAATAGACTCCATCATAAGAAAGCTACCCACAAAAAAGTCCTGGACCAGTCAGTTTTCCAGTACAGCTCTACAAAGCATACAAGGAAGAACTGGTACCAGTACTACTGAAAGTATTCCAAGCAATTGAGAAAGACAGAACTCTCCCCTAATCATTTTATGAAGCTAACATCACACTGACACCCAAACCAGGTAAAGATTCAATAAAGAAAGAGAGCTACAGGCCAATATCCCTGATGAACATAGATGCAAAAATACTCAACAAGATTTTAGCAGATCGAATCCAACAATACATCTCAAAAATCATCTACCATGACCAAGTACGCATCATCCCTGGGATGCAGGGCTGGTTCAACATACACAAGATCATAAATGTAATTAAATACATCAACAGATGTAAAAATAGGACTCACATGATTATATCATTAGATGCAGAAAAAGCTTTTGATAAAATCCAGCATCCCTTCTTGTTAAAAACTCTTGAACACCTAGGCATAGAGGGAACATACCTCAAAATAGTAGGAGCTATCTATGATAAGCCCACAGTCAACATATTGCTAAATGGACAAAAATTGGAAACATTTCCCCTGAAAATCAGAACAAACCAAGGCTGCCCACTTTCACTCCTCTTGTTCAAAATAGTGTTGAAAGTCCTAGCTAGAGAAATCAGACAAGAGAAGGAAATCAGGTGAATCCAAGTCAGGAAAGAGGAAGTCAAGCTAGCCCTCTCTGCCGACGATATGATTCTATACCTCAAAAATCCAAGAGAATCTGCCAAAAACCTCCTTGCACTAATAAAGGACTTTGGCAAAATCTTAGGGTACAAAATCAAGGTGCAAAAGACAGTCACGTTCTTATACACGAAAAACAAACAGGCAAAAAAACAAATAAAAAGCACAATCCCATTCACAATAGCCACGAAAAAAGTGAAATACCTTGGCATCTTCCTAACCAGAGAAGTGACAGTCTTTTACAATGAAAACTACAAAACACTACTCAAAGACATCAAAGATGACACAAACAAATGGAAAAATATTCCATGCTCATGGATGGAAGAATCAATATTGTTAAGATGTCCATCCTGCCCAAGGCAATCTACAGATTTAACACAATACCCATTAAATTACCAGTATCATTCTTCTCAGACCTGGAAATGATACAGAAATTCATATGGAATCATAAACAACTACAAATAGCCAAAGTAATCCTCAGTAAAAGAAACGAAGTGGGGAGTATCACATCTCTAGACTTTAAACTTTATTATAAGGCTACAATAATCAAAACAGCCTGGCACTGGTACAAGAACAAGCATATAGACCAACAAAACAGGATAGAGATTTCAGAAGCAAAACCTCAATTTCTTAACCAACACATCTTCAACAAAACCTCCACTAACAACCACTGGAAAAAGAGAACTTATTCAGGAAAGTTTGCTGAGAAAACTGACTGCCCACATGCAGAAGATTAAAATAAGTCCCCTACCTTACACCATACAAAAAAAATCAACTCTAAATGGATCAAAGATCTAAAAGTAAAACCTCCAACTATAAGAATCTAAGAAAATGCAATAGACGCCCTTATGGAAACTGGAACTGGCAACCAATTCCTGATCAAAACTCCAAGCACCCATGCCATAAGAGGTAAGATAGACAAGTGAGCCCTCATCAAACTGACAAGCTTCTGTAAAGCCTAAGAAACCATCAAGAGAGCAGAAGACAGCCCACATACTGGGAAAAAATATTTACCAACTATATATCTGACAAAGGCCTAACATCTAGATCCCTAAGGAACTCAAACATTCCGAAAAGAAAAAAAAACCAGCAGTCCTATTAAAAAGTGGGCAAAAAATATGAATAGGCACTTTTCAATAGAAGACATACGAGCAACCAACAGATACATTAAAAAATTCTCAACCTCTCTAATCATCAAAGAAATGCAAATTAAAACTACACTCACTGAGATACCACCTGACTTCAGTCAGGATGGCCATCATCAAAACTCAAAAAACAACAGATGCTGGAGAGGATGTGGAGAGAAGGGAGCACTTCTACACTGTTGGTGGGAGTATAAACTAGTATAACCTCTGTGGAAAACAGTGTGGCAATTTCTAAAAGATCTAAAAATTGACCTCCCATACAACCCAGGAATCCCCCTTCTATGAACTCCAATCATTCTACAAAAAAGATAACTGTACACACGTTTATTGCAGCACTAGTCACAATAACAAAAACATAAAACTGTGCTGCCCCATCGAAAGTAGACTGGATTTCAAAAATGTGGTACATATATACAATGGAATGTTACACAGCCATAAAGAAGGGCAAAATTATGAACTTTGCAGAAACTAGAATGGATTTAGAGTCTGATTACAGACTGAGCATTAGCTCAGTGATCTATCACAGAAACAAAGAACTGAGTACCACATGTTCTCACTCATAAGTGAACCCTGAACAATTATCATAATACTATAAGGGATTGGCAGTAGTGGGAAATTGTCAGGGGAGGGAGCATGTGGGCACACTTCATCAATAAGGGTACCTGATCTCAAGCCAGGTGACATGGGGACTGTGGCCCAAACTTTACCTATACAATGACCATTTGTATACCTAACCCTGAATTGTATCTCACGTCTTTGAAATGAAAATTAAAAGAAAATGTGGTATACATAAACAATGAATGAATATTTATCCACAAAAAAGAATGAAACTGTTTGCAGCAATATATATGAAACTGTAAGCCATTATGTTAAATAAAATAAGGCACACATAGAAAGACAAATACAATATGGTCTCACTTATATATGGGAACTTAAAAAGTTGATCTCATGGAAGTAGAGAATAGAATGATAGTTACCAGAAGCTGGGAGTGGGGTGGTGGTAAGAGGAAAAAATAATTAATGGGTACAAACATCTAATTAGGTGGAAGAAATAAATTCGAATGTTCAATAGCACAGAAAGGTAACTACAGCTAATAAGAACATATCACATATTTCAAAGTAGCTTGATTTGAAATGTTCCCAACACAAAAACATGATAAATGATTGAGGTGATGGATATCCTAAATATCCTGATTTGATCATTATACATTGTACACATGTATCAAAATATCACATGTACCCCATGAATATTTACAAACATGAGGGGGACCAAAAAAGCCAGAATTTATTTTCAAAAGTCGTGTATTTATTCTCACATGTTTAAACTTCAGTCACCTTCAAAGTACTCTCTGTTTGATGCAATACACCTATCAAGATGTTTTTTCCACTGCTCAAAACAGTTTTTGAACTTGTCAATTTTGATGCCTTTCTGCCGTTTTTTGTTTCACCTCAGCAAAACATTTCCCTTTGAGGACTTTTTCCACCCAGGGAAACAAACAAAAAACAAAGTTGTTCAGGGCACGATCCGGTGAAATGGGGAGTGTGGAGTACAGAGGCCATGCTGTTTGGGGTCAAAAACTGCTGAACACTCAGCACAGTGCAGGCAGGTGCAGTTGTAAATCACTCATCATGAAATGGGCAAATGTGTTGAAAGAATCTCCAAAAAAAATTTCACTGAAGCTGAATGTAGCCTCTCACACCAGTACTAGCTGGTACACTGATGCTGATGAGTTCCTAGTACACTCACCTAGAGGAGAAAGCCTGTACTACAAGGGACCTGCACTCCCTAAAATGATTCTGTTTTGGGGGGGGGTCTCCCTTCATATTATCAATACAAAATTTAAAAAATAAATAATAAAATGTAAAATAATCTCCTTTTAAAAAGTTCTGATATTTTCCACCAAAAAATAGTATTAAAAATTATAGCAACTCAAATAAGACCTTTCACAAAATAAATGCTCAAAAGATCATTGTTCATTGAATTTTTCCAGATGGTCATATTTATAAAATTTTCCTTTTACAAGGATGTGGAGAAATTGGGACTCTCATACCTTGCTGATGAGACTGTAAAATGATGCAGCCACTTTGCAGTCTGAGAGTTCCTCAAAATGATAAACATAGAGTTGCCCTACGACCCAGTGAGTCTATTTCTAGATATATATCAAAGAGAAATGAAAACATATGTCACACAAAAACTTGTTTGCAGATATTCATAGCAGCTTTATACATAAATGCCAAAAAGTGAAAGTCATCCAAATATTTATCCAGTGATGAATAGAAAAATAAAATGTAGTATATACATATAATGGAATATTATTCAGCCATAAAAGGAAAAGACATACTCACATAATGCTACGTGATAAATCTTGAAAGCATTATAGTAAGTGAAAGAAACCAGAGTCAGTCACAAAATACCACATATTGTATGATTTTATTTATAGGATATGTCTAGAATAGACAAATCTATGAGGACAGAGTGTTGATTAGTGACTGAGTGGGGCTGGGGATACAACATACTGGAGGGAACTGGCAGGGATGGGGAGTGACTGCTAATGGCATGGGGTTTCTTTTTAGGGTTTATAATCACATTCTAGAATTAGATCGTGGTCATGTCTGCATAATCTGACTATGCTAAATAAGTGAACTGCACACTTTAAATAGAATTAAATCTATACAAATTGTATCTCAATAAGACTGTTTTTAAAGTGGCTTTAGTTCAGCCTCTATCGTTCATGAACTATATCAAAGTGTTCCTAAAATAAAACCAAGATTTAAACCCAATGAATTGCAAAACCTTTATTTTAAAAAGTCTGTCTGGCTTTTCTGTTTTATTTTATTTGCCTTTAATAAAAATTGTTTTGAGAAGACAGTGAACCATTTTTCTCAGATGTCTTACAATAGACTATCACATCAGACTGCCTGAAGGGAGGCCTTGGTGAATGTGATTAAGGTGCAGTGATTCTAAATCAGTGTTAAAGACAAGCTCATGAGACATAATAAGCAGGAAAGTGTGGTGGGAACGGCCAAGAACTGTACTTTTGGTTTCACATCTAGAAACAAAAGAAGAGCTTTAGAAGGCACCTGTACCCTCTGGGCTTCTATCCTCATCTGTGAAATGGGGTTGGTGAGGCAGAGGGCTTCTGAGTATATTCAAACATTCTGTAAGTCTGAGATTCTGTTATGTAGATGTTAACATTATTTTATAAGGCATAGGATAAAAGGTTTAATGAATATAGGTAAAGTCCAAGCAAATTTTGCAAATAGAAGTAAATTTTTGACATTGAATGCTGATATAGGATGGACTTCAAGACCATCAGATATGTCTAGGAGGACAGTCTCTCAGAGGTCTTCAGTGCTATCGTTCTTTAGGGAACCAGACAAACAGCAAATCAGAGGCTAGATAGGAATCTGACTTTTAAAATAAGGACTTTTGAATGAGATTGCAAAATTATTTATTACAGTTATTAACAATATTTATCGCCACTCTTTCTAAGAATAGTAACCATTCTTTTTTTTAATAAAGCCTTCTGTAGTTATTCCTGGTTGAAAAAAAAAAAACAGGCAATTTTGAAATAATTAAATCCTTTATATAGTTTTTTTTCATATTACTCATCTATTCTTTTTCTCCCTGAGGATGTTGCAAAGCATTGCACCTCAGGAAAAAAATGCACAAAAACTCAGCTCCTTTTTCTCATGTTTCTCTTGGTGTGCAATAAAAAAAAACCCACAAATTTTCTATTATAACTCCAAATGTACAATCTGAATCTAACTCTAATTGCTACTTACGTTAGCTAATCTCACATTTAAATCATGTTGATGTCATTTTTTCAAGGCTTTAAAAATTGCTTAAGCAACTTTTGTTTACTTGAATAAATTATTAGCTAGATGTTGCTCAAGAAATTTTAAAACTTAATTTTAGTCCCTCAAATTTCATCTCATTGGCTGGGCTCAGTGTCTCATTCCTGTAATCCCAGCACTTTGTGGGGTGGAGGCAGGAGGATTGCTTGAGTCCAGGAGTTTGAGACCAGCCTGGGCAACATAGCAAGATCACATCTTTACAAAAGATTTTTCAAAATAAAAAATAGCTGGGTGTAGTGGTGTGTGTCTGAGAGGCTGATACTAGAGGATTGCTTAAGCCCAGGAGTAGGAGGCTGAGGTTAGACAAGTTTATAAGTATGTAAAATGGTCAAGTGTTCAGTGATTTAAAATTCCCTATCCACAAAATAAAAAAGAAAACTAGAGAGTTGGCCTTTGTCTGAGAAATATAAAAGTTAATATAAAATGAATAAAACTATAAAAATAGTTATGTTTGTATAAAGTAATGTAAAATGATTATAAAAGTACAAATCAAATATCAGATACAGAATATTAGATACTATTAAGCTACAGATACAGAATTCTTGACATAAAGTCGATATTTATTTAAAATTTTAAAAATTATAACAAAGTACAAGGTGATAAAGATAAAAGATGATGAAGACTGCAAAATCCTTGTTTTAAATATTGCAAAATCTTTTTTTTTTTTTTTTTTTGAGTTGGGATCTCACTCTGTCGCCCAGACTGGAGTGCAGTGGCCGCTCCCGGCCACCACAGCCTCGGCCTGCTGGGCTCCGGCGATCCTCCTGCCTCAGTCTTCCGAGTAGCCGGAATTATAGGCACGCACTACCACGCCCGGCTGATTTTTTGATTTATTGTAGAGATGAGGCCTCGCTGCCCAGGTGGGTCTCGAACCCGCGGGCTCAGGCAATCCACTCATCTCAGCCTCCCAAAGGCTCGGGATTACAGCCTGAGCCACCGAGCCCAGCTGCAAAATCTTCTTTTAAAAATAAAGTATTTGTTTTAATTAGCTCCCTGACACATTCTAGAATACTTTATCCCTACAGTTTTAGCTGAATACGCTCTGGTTGTCTTGTCATATGACAATGATCTCTTTTTTCAAAATAACTAATTAAGAAGCGTCTCTTTTGTCCATTGTAAGTTCTGTTTGATTCTCAGTAAATATTATGGGGTTATGATTCTGAAAAAAGTAATTAAATACTGTTGAATGAAATACGTCTCATCATAATAAGTCCTAACAGAAAAAGATAGTATTTATCAAAATAAATGACCTGGCAGGAATACAACCACCATTGGCTCTCCTGCCCCTTATGCTAACTGTACAAATCAAGTTCTTCTACACTGTCACTCCCTTCTTCTTTTGGCTTTCCACTTCCTGTTTGAGAGGATCCTGGTTCTCATAAACATCTTTATATCACCTGTCTTTATTTTGATTAACTATATTTTGGGGTTATCTCAATTCTTTTTCTTATCTTCATGACTTTGAGCATCTGTTTTTAGTTTGTAACATGGTAATAGAGTTTTGCTGTTTTAGAGTTCTGCTAGCCTTCTTTCCATTTTTTTGTTTTTGGCTTTTCCTTTCTTTCTTTTTTTTTTCTTTCTTGTTTTTCCTTTGAGTCAGGGTCTCACTCTATCGCACAAGCTGGAGGACAATGGCATGACCATGGCTCACTGCAACCTCAACCTCTTGGGCTCAGGCAATCCTTCCACTCTAGCTAATTTGTTTATTTTTTGTAGAGACAATGTCTCACTATGTTGCCCAGGCTAGTCTAGAATTACTGCAATCCTCCCACCTCGGCCTCCCAGAGTGCTGGGATTACAGGCATGAGCCACTGAGCTCAGTCCCTTTCTTTTGTATTTATGTTTTGATACAGCGAATCACTCTTTAAGAGTGTATATAATATGTAACTTATAGCCAATATCTTATATAGTTTATATAAGATATAATTAATCTGAAATCAAGGCATACACAAGAGCATGAGTTAGCAAACACTATGTAAAGGGCCAGATAGTAAATACTTTTGACATTGGGGAACTTACAGTTTCTTTCTCAACTACTCAACTCTGCTTTTATAGCACAAAGACAGCCATAGACAACATGTAAATAAATGGACATGACTATGTTCCGATATAACTTATTTACAAATAGGGTGGCAAGCTGGATTCGGTCGAAGTCTGCTAACCCTACCCAAGAGCAATTCAAATGCATTTTTAAAGTGCTGCTTCATATACACTTACACTGCTTACTCTCATATAATCTTCTAACAACTTTTGTACGGCATGTATTGACTTATTGATGAATTTTAGGAGTTGGTTCACTTGAACCCTTTCTTCTTCCGGCTGTTTTATTGCATTGTTGGCAATAGTGTGTGACATTTTATCTGCAACCGTGGTATTTTAGCAGAACATTGTGCCTCTGAAATGCTAAAACATAATCCAATACATAGACAAGCATAAAACACTTGACTTCACACACACACACACAGACACACACATGTTTGTATTATAGAAACATGTTTGGGACCTCCATGAAAATTCTGATAAATCCTATTTTGCACATTTCCAATTTTTAAAAAATCTGGTGCATTTGTAATGAATATGAGACATTATTAAACATATTGCTAATAGGAAATAATTTCCAATTTTACTAGAAATCAGTGAAAATAATTTTACAAACTTGGACATTGAAATCGTTTTCCCCGACTGACTTCTGGCTGTCTGCATTTCTACCTTGCCACACTGTACACGGGGTCTTGGTGCTAGACTCCATATGACACATTCACATCATGCTAACACTGCGGGCTCTTTCCCTTTCTGCTATTTTGCTGTGGTTTGACACAGTGGACAACTGGAGTATTACTGGAAACCATACTGACATAATCTTGGCTGCTATAACAAATTACCACATACAGAGGTTTAAAGTAATACACATTTAATCTATTACAGTTTTGAAGGTGAGAAGTGTGAAATCAGCATCACTAAACCAAAATCAAGGTATCAGCAGGTCTTCACTACCTACAGTGGCTCGAGAGAAAATCCGTTTCTTTGCCTTCTCCACCATTCCTTGGCTTGTGGACCCCTCTATCTATAAAGCCATCAGTGTAGCATCTTGCTTTGATAGTCACTTTGCCTTCTTTGTTGTGTCATGCCTATCCCTTATAAGGATATTTGTAATTGGTTGTGGGGCTCCCTCAGATAATTCAGGAGAATCTTTCCATCTCAAAATGCTTCATTTAATCCTACTGCAGCTTCCTTTCCCATACAAAGTGGCATTCACATATTCCAGGAATTAGGACCTGGATATCTTTGGAAGCCATTATACAGCCTACCACACTAAGTTATATTACCACATAGATGTCTTCCACATAACCCAAGCTAAATGTATGCCCAACTCAACCTTCCATCAACTGGAATCCAAAAATGTCTGTGACCACTTCGACACCATAGCCTAAAGGAAATTACAATGTAAAAGTCAGGGTAGAAAGAGAGAGTAGTGTTAACTAGTTGCGGTTAAAGTGTATTACTTCAGTAAGTTTTACAAGATCTAGAACCTTGCTAATATTAACTCAATTCATCTTCCCAACTCTATTATATTTAGAGATACAATACCTTAGTTTCAAAGACATTGCATGGGTTCCAAGGCAGGAGCTTCAAATGGAATCATGCAAATGAGTGGCCCTCTTACTAAAGCTTTAATAGTTTCAGATAAACCTTCTGTAACACATTCTTTACCTCTCCCAGTGTTTTGTTTTATTTTATTTTATTTTATTTTATTTTATTTTAGGCAAGTGAAAAATATTACATTTGTGGTCAAAGAATCTCTACGCAGACTTTTCCAGTATTTTCACAATGTCGTGCAAACATCACCTCTACCTATTAATAGTTCCAAAATATTTTCATCACCTCAAAAGAAAAGGCCATACTGATTTAGTCAATCTCCATCCCCCTACCCTTAGACCTAGTTAATCACTAATCTACTTTCTGTCTCTTTGAATACACCTATCCTAAACATTTCACATAAACAGAATCACATAATATGTGATTTTTTTGTGTCTTCTTTCTCTTAGCATAATCTATTCAAGGTCCATCCATGTTGTAGCATGTATCAGTATCTTGTTCCTTCTTATGACTGAATAATACTCCATCGTGTGGATATACCACATTTTGATTATCCATTCATCCACTGATGGGCATTTGAGTTGTTTCCACATTTTGGCTATTATGAATAATCCTCTTATGAACATTTCATGCACAAGTTTTTGTTCTAACACCTGATTGCAATTAATGTAGGTATATAAGTGGAGTAGGATTGCTAGTTCATATGGTAATTTCATGTTTAATTTTTTTTAGTAACTTCCAGAGGTTTTAGCTATTTAAGTCTTATTGCTAGGTGTGAAATGAAAAGTAATTTTTGTTAACATAGTCATGTGGGATAGAGTTATTGTAAGGAAAAGCTGGCCAAGAAAGTGGGAAAACGAAATGCCCTAGATCAACTTTCCAGTAGTTCTCAACTCTGGCTGTACGTTATAATCACCTAGGCAATTTTTTTTTTCAAATGGCAATTGAACACTTTGAGAAAATTGTGAAAAAGAAAAAAGCCTTTGAGAAACAGGTTACTCTACTGACATCTCCCCCAAAATGTTTGTGAGTAAAGTTTTACCAACCAAAGCCCATGCAGTTGGTGGTACTGGGGCAAATTCAAGTCCTATCCTCTATGTAATATCTCTTCTGACTTTGGAAAGACTGTAGATGAGAAGTCCTGAAGAAAAGTATTTGAAATTACTCAGTACTATTTGAATTGCTCACCCATGTGAGCCTGCCAGAAAACTTTAGAATTAAAATAATACTTGCATAGTATTTTCTCAATTACTAGACACAACAAATGTTAAGTTAATTAACATTCATTTATCAGCTTTATGAGTTAAAAGAATACTACACTAAATGTACACATGGAATCTAAATGCATCTTTTATGTAAAATTTTAATTTCTTTAATTGAAATTTTAAAATCTAATTTTTAAAAACATTAATTTTTTGAAAAAGTAAGAGTGTACTTGTACTTTAGGCTGTAGGACATAAAGTCACGTAAATAAAGACTAGAATCAAACTTTCTCATGCACTTTACAATGCATAAGAGCAGCAGGAAAGTAAGCCCTAAAATATAATACAATAGTTAAGTCCATAAATCAAAAAATGTCCATAGGGTAAATCTATAAAGCACACACATGTTATAGATAGAAAGTAGAATTCAAATTATTGTATAGAAAGTTAAGCTAAGCTTTCTACCTTGGGTCCTCGGAGCAAAGAAAGAACAATAGCTGCCATTTATTAAACACTAACCCTGCTAGACATTGTCAAGCATTTTGGTTACATTAGCTTATTTAGTCCTCTCAACACCTCTATTATATTCTAAAGATAAAGAATCTCAGATTTAAAGACATCAAATAACTCCCATATGTTTATAAATTAGGAACAAGACCCAAGAAATCACAATAGAATTAGAATACATTTCAAACTGATTTATAATACATATAATGCAAGCATAATTCATTGGCAACTACTAAAGCTGTGCTAAGAAGAAAATGTTTAGCCTTAAGTTCATACATTAGAAAAGATACAATTTTGATAATCAATTATCTAAGCATTTATTTCTGAAAATTCAAAGAAGACTAGCAAATTAAAGTCAAAGAAAACAATGAAGGAAATAAAGACACAAAACAAAGAAATAGAAAACAAATATACAATAGGGAGATCAACAAAGCCTAAAACTGGTTCTTCACAGAGAATAAATAATTTGCCTAAATGACAGATCTGACTTACAAATGCAAAGAACTGATTGACCCCCTAGACAAAGCTCTGAAGCCTTAGTCTAAATGGTTGCTTATAACCTCCATCTGTTCCTGAAGCCCCTGACATACATGATCTCAGTACAAATAACTGACCATTTACAGAAGACAGGAACCAAAATATAAGTAAAGCCTACTTTCACAAATGAACCTCAACAATGAAATCATTCTTGTTATTGAAACATATTTGCCAAGTTTTTCAAAGCCCACATCTTTTCTATTTTAAATTTTGCTCTCAAATTATAGTCAGAAAAACCTGAAAAAATAGTCACTAGCTGCCTGTGTGAGATAATATTTCATTTTTATATTTAACAAGAAACTATTAGATTGATATTTTAAACAAAAGGGAGAGGAATTTTGTTAAATAACATTCTCTATGAGATTATTTAAATTACTTAGAAAACAAAAATGCTGTCTTATCATTACTATTAAGATTCTAAGTGGCAGAAGTTGTATACATTTACTTGAAATATTCCCCAAACCCCTCATATAATGCTGTGCACTTTGTGATATGTAATAAATATAAATTCAGTCATTCGCTGCACTGGTTTCTCCATTTTCCTTAGGGTGTTTACATACCCATTTGAGCTATAAATTCCAGGACATCTCTCTAAGGCAGCAGATCTCAAAGTATGGTTCATCAGCAACAAAAGCATTACCTAAGGATCATTAGACACGCAAGCTCTCGGGCTTCACCCCAGACTTAAGACTCTCTGGAGGAAGGGCCCAGCAACGTGTATTTTAGCAAGTTCCAGGTGATTCTTACATGCTAAAGTTGGAGAACCTCTGCCCAAAGTTGATAAGACCTCAGAAGCATCTCAAAATTTCATCTGCAGCAATAGCTGTAGAAAACTCAGAGGGCTCTGCACATTCACAAATGTTGGTAGCTTACAGAGTGCTTAATGGCTCTGCCTAAAGCAAGAGACTAATTATCAAAGAAGGAGTTTCCATGGTTCTCACAGAAAAGAGGTTCCACATTGCAAAATGGGCCACAAACAGAACTTCCCAGCATTCTGCAAGAAATGTCGAGAAATTTAATGAGCTTCTAACACCAAGATAAACTTGCTTGAGCATTTGATCATTCACCAGGGCAGAATTGCCCTGCCCCAAAAAAAGAGATTAGTAGGAAAACAGAAGTGAACAAACGCAAGCTGTGAACCATTGTTTCAAGGATACCCAATTAGAAAATGACTTGATAGAGTGAAAATAAGATACACCAGCACTTTATCACCAATTATTCCAAGGCGACGAGGACTACATTTACTCATTTGTATTTCTCCCTGCCTTATCCCTACCTCTATTCTGAGAAGAAAATGAGGAAAAATGTGTTCCCATGCTCACAGTTTTCAAGGGTATAACAATGGTCACCACAGCTAGGAGAGTTTTCCTGGGAGCTTAGGAACATCAGTCTCCTGGCAAAGGGAAGCAGAAGACTGCCTTCCCACTTTGTTTTGTTTTTTGCTTTTGAATTTTTAAAGATGTAGTCTTTCCTTTCCAGACCAGACAAAAGATGAAGTTTACATTCGGGACAAGTAGGACATTCTAAAGGTCAAGGCTTTATCCTCCCTGCTGGGAGACCATGGAGCAATGAGCTGAGGTGTAACAACCCCCTCCAGTGTCCCCTGTACCATGGTGCAGACACTCACTCTGTACTTGGACCCTGAAATAAAAATATCTCTTTGTTACAATTATTCGATATTCTACTTTTTCAATTACAAAAGTAGTATATGCTCATTTTAACTAATAAAAAGAATCCAAAGATACACCTATAGCATCAATAACGTTTAATTTAAATACATTTGTAATGGACCACTGTGGGGAAATCTCTCATCGTGTGAATTTCCGAGGAAAAGAGTGTTCTGCTTCCTCAGGGATTCACTCGTTGCCATCTACCGCTCTCCAGCACATGGCACGTAAGCTTGGTGTGCACAACTATTTCTACCTGGGATGCCTACATCTAAAGGAAGTGGTACAAGACTCCATTGCTGATCGGTGCCAGTGAGGATAAATGTCCAGTGGTGGCCATGTCAGTAGAAACATCCTAAACCAGATTGTTTTGTAATGACACCTGGACTATGTCCCCACTGCCAAAGTCTCTGCCAAATTCCTGAGCCTAGCTCTTCAGTCAGGCTTCCAACCTGGGCTAGGAGCCTCCTCAGCCCATTCTTTGGAATATTCCCACTAGCGGTGATTTTTTTTCCTTTGATGGCAGATTGGAATTTTGAAGCAGGAAAAAAGATATCTATAAACAAGTGATGATGCCAATTGATACTACATATGGACACACACATACAAACACACGTGACGTGATAATAACGTTTTGACACTAGTTTTCCTATGTGACAAAGACAAATAGTACCAAAAGTGGTTTGAACAATGGAAACATTGTTAAAATTGGTTCATTGTAACATATTCTTAATCTCACTTTTTAAAAGAATATAATTCACTTGAATGTTTATTCACATATAGGTCAACTAAAAGCAGTGTCTTTGCTGCCTATCCAGTGTGCAGTGTTAATGAGCCCAGGCATAACAGGACTTCACAGAGGACCTAGGTATACTTTATAATTGACAAGAAAAAAAAAATGGGCTTGTAGGTCTGTAATTTAATTACTTCAAACCTACAAAATTCAACTGTTATGTTCTTCCTATAATTGTATTCTCCATACTTTGATAATAATAATAAAATAGCTTCATCCTAACAGTGCACCTGCATAAATAAAAACACTATCTTGAAATAGCATTTTTATAACTTTTGAGAGAAGCAAATGTTTGAATTATTTTGTTTTAGGCTGCTGTGCACTTTTGCTTTTGGTACTCATATCAATCTATTTGTAAGTTTCTAGCGCAGAGCAGGCACTGAATATATATTTTTCTTTTCAGTTCTATATTATGAACTTTTTTTCCTCCTGTGATTTTTTTTTGGGGGGGGGAGTGTCAGCTTTAATGAGATATATTTAACGTACCATACAATCTACTCAAGTAAGTGTCCAATTCAGTGGGTTTTAGTATATTCACAGAGTTGTTCAACCTTCACTGTGTTTAAGAGGCACTAGCCAATGGAAGAAGACACAGGAGAGACACTCCCTTCTCAAGTTATACACGAATACAGCGTGTGGTGATTTTGCCTCAAGCAAATTCATTCACCCTACATGAAGATGGCAGGAGGGAAAAGAGAGGGAAAGGCTAAATACAAGGGGTGACCCCCCCAAACTCTCAACTTTATTTATAAAAAGTTGCGTATTTTTTCTGACATGTTTAAACTTCAGTCCCCTTCAAAGTACTCTCCGTCTGGTGCAATACCCCTATGGAGACACTTTTTCCACTGCTCAAAACAACTTTTTGCACTCGTCAATTTTGATGCCTTGTCTTGCTTCTGTCGTTTTTTGTTTCACCTCTTCCACATCGGCAAAACATTTTTCTCTGAGGGCTTTTTTCACTGGGGGAAACAACAAAACATCCCTCCAGGAGAGATCAGGGCAGGGTGCAGGGATCATTCTGTTTGGGGTCAAAAACTGCTGAACACTCAGTGCAGTTTGGGCAGCTGTGTTGTCATGGTGGAAGAAACAGTCACCGTTTTCTAGAACTCAGGACATTTCTTCTGCAAATTGTGACACAAGCTTCTCAAAACTTCCAGACAAAAACTTAAGTGGACCGTTTGATCCAGAGGAACACATCTGAGTGTACTACAAAGGGTCCGTCCTCCAAAAGATCATTCGGGGGGGGGGTTGGTGTCCCCTCAAAAAGTTATTTCATTACAATTGCTTGTCCAGTCTTCCTCACAAGCCTCTACCCTGCCTGGCAATAAAAAAGTTGGAATTTATCAATTAACAAAATGTAATACACCAGATGTCTTTGCACTGATGAAATCAACATTTGATTAAAAAGTCAATTAAAGTGACAAATAACAATGTGTGTATAACACACATCTACTATAATTATTTTCATTTAAACGACACGTACTTATGACAGGTAATAAAATGAGTCCTTTTAGCCGGGCTCGGAGGCTCAGCCTGTAATCCCACACCTTCAGGAGGCTGAGGTGAGTGGATTGCCTGAGCCCGTGGGTTCGAGACCCGCCTGGGCAACTTGGCAAGACCTCATCTCTACAATAAATCAAAAATTAGCCAGGCGTGGTAGTGCGCACCTGTAGTTCCAGCTACTTGGAAGGCTGAGGCGGAAGGATCGCCGGAGCCCAGTGGGTAGAGGCTGCGGTGGCCAGGAGCGGCCACTGCACTCCAGTCTGGGCGACAGAGTGAGACTCCAATTCAAAAAATAAAATAAAATAAAATAAAATAAAATAAAATAAATGAGTCCTTTTGATAATATAAGATTTTTCACAACATAGTCCTTTCACTGTTTTATTATATTGTTGACTATATTGTCTGATGTTTAATATAAGTTAAATTTAGGTAAAATTATTGGTCACTTTTGGTTCTAGATTTTATTCTACCTCTTCATTTGTTATCTTTTCCAAATTGAGATCAATCAGTTTAGTTTAGGATATATATTATTCTGTATTTTCATAATTTTGTTTTCCAATAAACCATAAAATTAAATATTTCATGTTTTATGTCTTCTTAAAAATCTTTAGTACTTTCAATTTTCTGAGATTAATTAAAAAACTATGTTCATAATTAGTCTTAAAGTTCAGGATTTCTTCCAGGCATGGCGGCTCACCCCTGTAATCCCAGAACTTGGAGAAGCCAAGACAGGAGGATTGCTTGAGCCCAGGAGTTTGAGACCAGCCTAGACAACATAGCGAGCTCTCATCTCTACAAAAAAATCAAAAAATTATCTGGACATGGTGGTATGCACCTGTAATGGAAGCCACTCAGGAGGCTGGGGTGGGAGGATCTCCTGAGCCCAGAAGGCCAAGACTGCCATGAGCCATGACTGTGCCACTGCACTCCACCCTGGGCAACACAGTGAGACCCTAACTCTTCCCCTCCCCCAATCAGAATTTCTTATAGCAGGTATCAGTAAAGGCCCAGATAATAGACATTTTAGGCCCATGGTCCATATGATCATAGTTGCAACTACTCAATTCTGCTATAGTAGAGCAAAAATGGCCATAGGTAAGACATAATCAATGATCGTGTCTGTGTTTCAATAAAACTTTATTACAAGTGGACTTGGCCCATGGGCCATTGTTTTCTACCTCCTGTTTTATATTATTATCAGTCCCAGGCCATCATTTTTTTCAGCCTAGTACATGTTCACTTAGGACTTTCATTTGTCAATGCATAATTTTCAAAAAGGTAAAAACCTGACTCTCATACAAATATAAAGTAAGCATGTGCCAAAGATATATTTAACTCATAAATATAGGAGCCAGTAAGATAGCAAAGGTGACTCAAAGGAATAGAGGAGAGGCAGAAGCATTTATAGTCATTGAATAAAAGATTGCTAAAACAAGAATACTAAAATAGATACAAAGCTGGTTAACATCCTATATTAACTATATCCTCTGGAGTGTTCTTTTCTACTGGAAAAGATTTATTTGCATCACTGTCAGTTTTCTACGTATCATCACCTACCTAGAGAGTTATAAATATCCCAATCACAGTACCTCATGAGTTAACCAAAAGTAAATAGCCCTAGAGAATTAAGAGATTCACGGGTGGATCTGTTACATATTTCCCCAATATGGCTATTTCCAAGTACAAATTTTACTTCAGTACTGCACTGTGAACAATGACTTCTTCAGTGAAGAATTTTATCAATTCTATGACTCATGTTCTTACATCCCATCTTTCCAAAATGGAACGCACAGCTCTTCTCATTACATTCAGTGGTAAAAATATGGCCCTCACACATCACCATTCTTAAGTTTCACACAGTTAGGAAGTAACGTTATTCTCTCTGTACGTGTGCATGTGCACATGCTCACACAAACTGCATTCTCCAAAACATTCACGATATTTTTTTCACCCTGTATGACCTTCTTACACTGTGGCTATGACACTCCCTCCCTGCAAAAGGTGGAATACATGGTCCCGCCTCTTGAATCTAAACAAGCTTGTGCCGACAGAGGAAGTAAAACAGTGTGACTTCTGAAGGCTAGGTTCTAAATGACAGTACAGCTTTCTTCTGATTCTCTCAGTGATGCTGCTCTGGGAAGGCAGCCACTCTGCTGTAGTGAAACCCAAACTAGCACAGACACAGCGACACAGGGAGAGGACACGTGCAAGGGCTTTAGCACAGCCCAGCTGAGGTTCCAAATGATAGAATCAACTGCAACTGAATGAAGATTCCTCCAGATGATTCCAGACCTCGACTGCTGAGTCACTCCCAGGCTACAAGTCTTCCTAGATGAGGCTCCAGATATGGTAAAAAACAACTAGTCTTCACTACTGAGCTCTGCCCAAATTCCTGACCCACAAAGAGTCTGAGACATTATAATATGATTGTCATCATTTTAAATCATTAACTTTTAGGGTGATTTGTTAAACAGCAATAGAAAACTGATATAGGTAGCATAATTTGGGTTTTTTTTAATTTCCAAAGTGTCATAATAGACAAAATTTTCAGAATCCAAATGAGTTTGGGGTACTGGTGTTAGAAAAATATATATTTCTGGCTGGGCTCAGTGGTTCAGTCTATAATCTCAGCACTTTGGGAGGCTGAGGCAAATGGGTTGCCTGAGCCCACAGGTTCAAGACCAGCCTGGGGAACTTGGCGAGACCTTGTCTCTACAATACATAAAAAAAAATTAGCCGGGCATGGTAGCACACACCTGTAGTTCCAGGTACTTGAAAGGCTGAGGTGGAAGGATTGCCGGAGTCCAGCAGGTTGATGCTGGGTTGGCTGTGAGTGTGCCACAACCCTCCAACCTGGGTGACAGAGTGAGACTCCAACTTAAAAAAAAAAGAAAAGAAAAGAAAAATATGTATTTCTAAAATCTCTGTTGTTGATTTAGCAATAGCAAAACAATATTTTATCCTAGCTGCATTGCTACAAATATTTTGATTTTTAAAATCGTTTCTGAAAGCTTTGTATCTGTGCTTTTCTTTTGTTATCATTTTGCAGCTAATATCTTTTGATGAAGTGTTGTATGCTGGTTCACCAATCAAAAGTTATCTCTCAAAAATTGAAATGAACTTTTATTACCTTTTAGAAGAGTAAGTACACATCCTGCTGGGCTGGTTTTTCTCCCTCCTAATATTCAAGCCATCTGTTACTCCAAAACTTTTACACTACCAATTAATTTCATTAAAGTGGAGTTAAAAAAAAAGTTTATGTCACTTGCAAAGTTACTTGGGTACAGATTCCATCCAGATTTTTACAAAATGTCCTTAATTGCTTATAGTTGTCTCAGTCTCATTCAATATAACAGATTTTATTTTACACTCACCTTTAGCAAGTTTGTTGAAAGCATTCACCTCATTTTTATAGAAAAAAATACTTTTACATTTATATATCATGGGTTTTCATAATATTTCATTAAATTTTGTGACTACGAATGTGATTATGAACATATAAATAGCATGGTAGCCAGCCCCCAAGATAGCCGCAAGTGACCCTCTCCCTCCAGTATTAACATTTTGTATCTTCTTCCACAGTTTTTTGTTTGTTTCATTTTGTTTTGTTTTGTTTGAGCCAGTGTCTCCCTCTGCCACCCAGACTGGTGTGCAGTGGCACGATTGTGACTCATAGCAGCCTCAGCCTCCTGGCTCAGGCGATCTTTCCACCTCAGCCTCCCAAGTAGCTGGAACTACAGGCACACACCACCATGCCCGGCTCATTTTTTGTAGAAATTGAGATCTTGTTATGCTGCCTAGCCTGGTCTTGAACTCCTGGGCACAAGCATTCCTCCTGCCTTGGCCTCCCAAATGCTAGGGTAATAGACATGAGCCACCGCACCTGGCCTCTTCTTCCACATTGAATAGCATTGACCTGTGTAACCAACAGTATATTGTAGAAATGACAGTGTGTCACTTCTGAGCCCGTTATTAAAGCATTGTGATGTCTGTCTCACTCTCTTTAAGATCACTTGCTTTGGGGTAAGCCAACTGCCATGTTAGAAGGGCATTCAACCAATTAATGGGCATAGTTTCATGTCAAGAAATGGGGACATCCTATCAACAGTAAACCACATGAGTTAGCCATTTTGGAACGACTTCTTTCAGCCCCAGTCAAGCCTTCAGATGACTGTAGACCCAGCCAATCACTTGAATGCAAACTCTAAGAGACCCCCCCCACTCAAAACCACCTTGATTACACAGATCAGAATTCCAGACCCACAGAAACTGTGTTAGAATAAATGTCCACTTGTTGTATGTTATTACTGTTTTGAATCACTAAGCTTTCAGATGATTTTTTTATAAAAATACAAGTAAAAATTGGTTAAGAAATAGAAAACTAACGCAACCCTGTAATAGGTTTGGGAACAAATAGGTACCTAATACAACTAGTATAAACATATTTGGGAATAAATACAGCTCCGAAATGGCATGGAAGCGCAAGTGCAATGGTATACTAGAGTGTAACCATCTAGCTATGGATCAACAACACACAGTGGGCATGGATCTACAAAGTTTTATGGAGGATACAGAGTACATTGGTTATTCCAACAACTCTGTTGATTGGAGGTCCATTAAAAGAGTGCCAAATGTTTGGGTCTCTCTTGGATGATCTAGTTCTTCTAATACTTAATTGTGCCAGTCACCAACTTATCACCTCTAAGTTCCAGAGTCACTCTTCAATACACATTCTGTGATAATGAATGGAATTCCATTAAGCATTTATCTTTTACATTATGTATAGCATTAAACTTTCACAGTAGAAGGTGGTGAAGAAGTCCTGCAGGAGGAAGAGACTCTCCTCCTGTTTCTGGCTGCTGCTTCATTGGGTCAGCGATGGTGTTCAGTATGTGGGGTCCCCGGTGGTGTTCAGTCCCAGCCACTGACCCAGAAGGTGCAGTCCCTTGGCCAACTCACAGCCTAAGCTTAGACTCCTGAACTTATACCCTTATAGCCCACACACTGCACACTCCAGGCCACTTGTCTGCAGTGGCACTCCTGAAGCCTCTGCGTACCCCTCTTGCCTAATTGCTGGCTGAAGCTCATGTGCACACTGCCACCCACCAGGGGACTGCCACCAGTATTCCCACCAGCCACCCAGCCACCAGCTGCAGCTCACCTGTGTCCACCAGAGTTGCACCCTGTTTGACGAGTACTGAAGACCCACTCTGGCATGAGCAAACCAGGGAACATCGCTAACAACCAGAGATCTGCATCTCACATTCACCAGTGATGTCTGAACCATGGCCTCAAAGAGGGAACTCTCCCTTCAAGTTGGTCTTTTCTTGAGTGTTCTCCCTCAGTCTCAGGGTAACATAATACATTTGCTAACATCTTACAGCTACTCTTTTATCATTATTTAATGATTTTTTGATATTAAACTTTCCTTTCTCAAACCACTGTGTGGTTTCTATCTCCTAACTAGACTCAAACATATACACTTATGCTTTAGAGTTCTTTCGGTAATCTTTTCTGTCCCCAGAGATGGCATCTAGGTATACGAAGAAGCTTACTTTATTCTCTTTGGAAAGAGAGAAGGAGGGAGGGAGGGAGGTATAGAGAGGCAGAGCTTAGATTCAAGAGATGTTCTCTGTATCTCCATTGTATTCTATTGCAGGTAGGTAGGTTTCTCAGCTTTCTGAACCGATCACAATGAGTAAAACAGTCCACTCCCAAGAGTGGAGAATAGTGACAACTACTACTAGAAGCTGTGATCCTGGCTCTGGTCTTTAAGGCTCCTCACAATACAGCCTCTTCCCTCTGATGAGACCTCTTCTGATCTGTTGGCCTCAGTGTCCCTGAGGCCGTGGAAAACTCCCAGCATGGAAAGCCACATGGTCCCCTGCACACCAAGCACAGGTCCTGGGAAGCCAGGAGACAGCCTCAGTCACAAACTTTCTAGCTTTCTCCAAGGTTACCCTCATGGTACTGATCTTTCACCGTAGCTCACGGCGAGAGCTGAAGGCTGAAGTGGAACTACAATTGTCTGTGGCATCCCTCATGCTTTGACAAAGGAACAGATCACTAGCTCAAATGTTCTCAGACCCCTCCATGCCTTTCCTGATGTTTCTACATTTTTCCCATCTGAAGCACAGCCCTAGGAAAGGGGAAAGACAGAAACGCTTACTCCCACGGGGCCATACTGGACCCTAAGGCTTCCACTTGCTCTCCTTCACATCCTTCTGTCTAGAGGGGCCAAAATCTCTAGACTCAGAGAAATTTTACAAATTTTTCTTTTACTATGTTCCTGAGCTTCAAAGAAATTTAGAAAAGCCTTCCATCTGTTAGCAAAGTCAAGCCTTCCTCATTGCCAGCACTATTAGAAACATCCTATAATTAAAAGGTGCACACTGACTCTTTTTTATGTGTTGTCATTATAAAAGTCCTAATCCCACTCCTATTCTCCTAATTTCTCATTCCCCCAACTCCGGCTATAGAAAGATGCCTTAGCCTGACCAGGTATAAAGTCATATGCATAGAAATTCAGGAAAGGAGAGTACATAACATATTTCAAAAGTTTTTGCCTTCTGTTAAAATACTTAACTTCCACTAATTGCAGAGAATGAATAAACAAATAAACAAGATAGAAGATAAACTTGCATAGAAAAGACTGAGACAGAAAAAAACAAAAGTAAACTCACAGAACACTCAGGAATGCTTACTCAATGCATAAATAGATAAAATCACTGACACCATGAACCACTTCCATTATCTGTCCTTGGAAAATAAAAATAAAAAGTCACATTTTATAAAATCTAGGACACCATTAATTTTTGTACCACACAGCTTCAATTGAAAGAAATATTCTAGTTTCAGAGATGCTAAAATGTGGAGAAAAAAATATAGGCCTTAGAAGTAATAATATGGTAGTAAAGATTACTGAATTCAGAAAATGAAAGTTATTTAAGTTGTATTGCAGATACACCTCCTCTCGAAGAAGCCACAAAAGTAAAAAATTGAAACAGGACCTTCTAGGACAATAAAAAGGAAATATTTTTTAGTCGGGCGAGGTAGCATGCACCTGTAGTTCCAGCTACTTGGAAGGCTGAGGCGGAAGGATCGCCGGAGTCCAGGGGGTCGAGGCTGCGGTGGCCGGGAGCGGTCACTGCACTCCAGTCCGGGCGACAGAGTGAGACTCAAACTCAAAAAAAAAAAAAAAAAAGAGAGAGATTTTCAGCATGACTTTTCTTATTTCAATAACTTTAGGGGCTAGAAATAGTTTTTGATCACATGAATGCCTTGTATAGCAGTGAAAAAGTCTGGCCTTTAAGTGTACCTACCACCCTCACCTGTGTACACTGTACCCGACAGGTGATTTTCGTTCCTCCATTCTTCCTACCCTCCCACTTCTGAGTCCCCAATGTCCATTATAGTATTCTTCATGCTTTCACAGATCCTTAGTTGAGCTCCCACTTATAAGTGAGAATGTGTGTTGTTCAGTTTTCTATGTCTGTGTTAGTTCACTTAGGATGATCTTCTCCAACTCCAGCCAAGTTGCTGCAAAAGATATTATTTCATTCTTTTTTTTTGGCTGACTAGTATTCCATTTATATATTGGAATATCCATATCCCACATATCCATAATGGAATATATGGATATATATATACAAGTCATATTTTCATTATCCACTGATCAGTTGATGAGCATTTAGGTTGATTTCATATCCTTGCAAATGTGAATTGTGTTGCAATAAACATACAAGTACAGGTGTCTTTTTATATAACAACTTCTGTTCATTTGGGTAGATACCCAGTAGTGGGATTGCTGGATTGAATGGTAGATCTACTCTTAGTTCCTTGAGCAATCACCATACCAATTTTCATAGAGGTGTATTAATTTGCACTCCCACCAACAGTGAAAGTTACCACATCCATGCCAACATCTATTGTTTTTTCATTTTTTTAAATAATGGCCATTCTGAATTACTATGGAAAAATTTCACAAAGATGTGAGATGCTGAAGCAAATAATTAAGTGCTCCCAAAATGTCACAATACTCTAGCACAATAGTACAGTTAAGAAATAAAAAGGCATAGACAACTGGGATCATGAAAATGCCACTAATGTCTGAAGAGGCTGCTGAGCAATCCAAATTGTTAGTAATTGAAAAGCACAGAACTCCTTTTTGCAGCAGAACGAGTAGTTCCGGGGCTTCTGAGAAGAATTTACTTCCAGGTGGTTTTCTGAGAAAACTTCCACAAGCTAGAAAAAGCTTGATGATCCCTAGATGCAGTTTGTTCTTGCCTAGAGAACAGCAATACAAGTCCTGCCAATCACATCCTATCCTACCATTTGTAATGACACGAGAGAAGAGGAAAAAATTAACTTATATTAAAAGAATATAAATGAAGCATCAAAAAGAATGTAAAACTACATCACTGTAGACTCTGATAAAATAAATTGAGCTATCAGAAAGCAACAGCCTCTGAGTATGACCAATATTAACCACTTATCACTCAGTTCCCTACTTATATCTACTAGGAGCTATACAAGTTTATAACGCTGGACTTCGATAATGAAAATTTTCAACATTGGTGATGGGAATATCTTACATCTTTCAGTACACAAAAGGGCTATCAAATCAAGAACATTTTAATGAAATGGGGAATAATTTGGAAATGCTTATTTAATGCTCTCATCTTATATTGAGTCAATTAAGGAAAAAAAAACCCATATAACCTTCGTCTTGACTTAATGATAAAACTTGAAATCAGGCATCATGACATGAATCATTTGATCTAATAGGACAACTTGAAGCTCTGTACTAGCTCTAATACCTGGCTCCCCAAGCTACTGAAAATTACCATGAGCATTAATAATACTATTAAAAGGGGATCTGGTTTAGATAAATGCAAGTCAATTCTGAAGGGGAAAGGACCATTTATTGTAATGGATGTGTTCACTGAATGCAAAAAGCAAATTATTGTAGATAGAGTGAAAGGGGAAAATCTATAAATATCCAGGCTCCCTGCAGTAGAAGGGGATTAACCACATGGAAATTAAAGAAAAGCTAAAGGAAAACACTGAGTTCACATGTGGAGAAAATATTAAAAGCATCTCACTGCAGGCAACAAGATTAAGGCAATGCATTTGCAGAGCCACTTCTAACATTCAATTAAGTGTTACGAAATAGAACAGTATAGACCCAGAGGCATGGAAAATCAAGCTGTTGATGGAAAAATAGGAACTAGAATAAAAGATCACTCTTTTAAACAAACACAAGGAAGGTTCATCAACACCAACAATTTGGTGTAACCGTTGTAAATGCATGGGTACAAATAAACACGAGCATGCCCTGTGAGAACTTGGAAAGAGGAATCATGGTGTAGCAGCAACCCCAAAAGTTAATTTCAAAAAGAATCGAAATTTAGATCAACCGGGCTGGAATATGTGGAAGCAGAAGCCATCTTATAGATGTCATTTGAAGATGCCAAAAAACTCTTCACTTATTTGGAAGTCCTTTGCCTGCTTGGCCACAGTTGATAAGATCTTATTACTTGGCCCTTTAGAGAAAGGCACATCAGACTTTAAATATTAAAATGTTAGTATTACCTGGAAATCATTTCCAGTTGTCAGCAGAGGTGTTTCATGCTGTTTCCTCTGAGAAAACGCCTTTGCCCTGCCTTCCTTGCTGGTGGACACATTCTTCAGGTCTCAACTTGAATGTTAGCTCTCGGTACACTCTATCTTTCCAACTGCCTTGGAAAAATTACCTCTCTCTCCTCTGTGCTGGCTGCATCTACAGAAGTCTACGGCACCAATTTCAGCATTGATTGTTGCATGTAGATATGTTTGCTTTCCTAATTGGACTGGGGATCCTTGAGAGGTAAATCCATCTTTCTTCCTTCATCATTGCCCAGCCTGGGGCCAGGCGTCGAAGGACTCTACAACAAACTGAATAAGGAAAAGGGTTCTATCTGGCTAGCGATCTAGTCTTTGTGAAGAGATGTAGTGGCCCTGGATAAGCTCTGTTGAGGGCAAATGTCAACATCACAGAAGCGAGCCTGAAGGGCGAGGCAAGACCACCTGGGAAGTGGGCTGTTTCACCAGCCCCCAGAATGTGTCTCCCACAAAGTTGATGTTCAAGAAATACGTGAGCACAACTGAGGAGGCAAGAGTGAAGAGAAAAACGGCCCCAATAACAAAGAAGGGGCACAGATGGTGAGTATAGGGAAGCAAATATAAGCCCCCTTTTTCAGAAATGTGCTTGGATGGTAACAGGATATTACTGGACAGGATTTAATGTTGCAAAGTGACAAGAACTCCAGATCACCAGCGAGAAGCCCAGAGTTGAAGTTTTGCATTTGTAACTGAGTACCTGTCTGAACCTCGGTCTTCTCATCTGTATTTGTCTATCCACGTCTGAATATAGGTTAAGTTTGGCCAACATGAGGCGTTCAACATTCTGTATCAAATACTTTGCTGGAAGTATCCATTTCTCCAGTGGCCTCTCCACTCTCAGTAACTTCTAATATCTTCCTATCTTCCTAGTCTAAAAAACATTGAAGTTTGTGACCTTCCAATTCCAATCCCTTTGCTTTACTGAGTGAAAAAACCAAAACCCAGAGAGGGTGTGACTTGTTCAAGGTCATTTGTCCGATTGCTTGTTGGTAGTGTTACAGTTTAAAATCCAAATGTTTTCATTTCTAGACAATATTGGTGCTATAAATTCTACTGGAAAGAGCTCTTGGGTAATAATTTAGTTGGAAAGAAGGGACTAAGAGTCTTGCCTTCAGATTGTATTTGCATAGTAAACACACTGTTTACTTAATTATGTTTATTTAAGGTGTGGGAGATTACAGCATCCTCAAGCTACCTCCTGTCATAACAACTGTTGCTAACACACAGCTCTTTCCACAGCTCTTTCAAGTAAAATCCCTCATCATCTCAATAACTTGGAACATGTTTTCTGGGCTATGTTTGTTTGACTTCTTATTGTATGTTGGCATCGACCACTCCAAACCTGTAAACATATGCTTTATCCCAGATTGCCATCTCCATATTTATTATAAAATTCTTGGTTTAGAGATTAAAACATTAGTCCGAAAAGTAAAACAAGATTCATCTTAAGAGAACAGGCACAGTCCTTCCCATATTGCAGAGAAGACAGCTAAAACAAGGGGCTCACTTGCACAAAATTGTCCTACCTCTGTGTTCTTTTCAAACTGAATTTTGCAGAAAACATTTTTTCACTTTAAAATTCAATAATCTGACAATAATCTTAAATTATCTACTGCTGCATTTAGATAACCATTCATTATTACCATGTACAACTCCCTTTTAGGTAGTATTTAGCACGCAATAGAGCCTTCTGGGGCTTTGAGGGAAAAAATGGGGGAAAAAATGGCTGAAAATTGTTTCACATGAGTTCTTAGACAATGATAAGCAATATATAATCCACAGTAACTTCTGTTACCATAAAGATCAATTTTTAAGTTTCCTCTTTCCACAATTAATGGCTAACTATATAAAATACAGTGGACTTTTAAATAAAATCCCTAGTTTTTCCTTAATGATACAAAAATTATCAACACAAGACTGACCTCTGCTGGGATTATCTGTCCTTGTTTAGTAAGTCGACTTGTGAAAAGTCAAATATGCTAAATTAGACACCTCCTAGAGCCTTATTAGATCATCAAATTCAATTCTCTGTGAAGAGGTAAGAGTGAGAAACTTTCTGAAATCAAAACCTTCATCATCTTTAAGCAGTAATTGTGTATAATTATACTTGGCATTTTGATAAGTAGAAAGTAAAAAGAAATTCAGAAATGATGCCACTGTATGTTTTAAATGTTAATTATTGCCTTAGATTATTATTAACTTAGAACACTGAAGCATTATCATCCAATCAAATTAGACCATTCTGTATATTCTACCTAGAAAAGCCTTAAAATCTTTTTCAAGCATCAAAAACTTCCAAAAGATTAGAATTTTTAGGACAAATTTGCATATGGACAAAAATTCAGGTTTACTTGTTAAAATTATGTAGAATACATAAGCAAAAGGCTGATTTTGTTTGTATTTCCTCTGTCCTGCTTATCATTGTCTGTTTAAGATCTCATGTGAAATAATTTTCAGCCACGGGATTCTAATCTTCAAAACGTCTCTCCCGTAGTTTGATTTTTTTAATAACTTGAGTCTCAAACACACCTGATTTTTAAATATATAAATACATAGATATAGCTTTATAGATCAGTAACTAGAGGTAAGCTAGAATAAATATATAAATACATAGATATAGATGTATGGATCAGTAACTGAAGGTAAGCTAGAATCTACAGGCTCCCAAAATCAAAGATCGCCTTTTATACTACATAACTATTTTTAGCAGCAAACAGCTTTCCTATATTAGTAAATTATCACTGAAATGTTTATTACCAGGACATTTCAATGGTCATGAGTTCTTGGAAACAGCAAGCAAAAGGTCCACACTGATTTTTTAAAATTTGATTTCAAATATCAATTATATTTTACTGATTTTTCATTAAAATAATCTTTAGCCCTCTGGGATTTTAAAAATGATGTTTGATTTGTATTATTAAACATAGACAGCAATCTATTATAAACTACTCAAGAAGACTACCTTGTTATTACCATAAAGATATGCTGGCAGCAAAATGTAAAATTTGTGGGGTTGGAAGAGGAGAGAAAAGCTTTTGTTGTTTCCAAGAAAAGGCTCTAGATTCTGTAAGTGTCCTCAGTTGTGACAGAAGAGCCCCAAAAGAGGCATTATAAAGTCAGTAGACCTAGCCAAATACATATTTTTTTTGTTTTAAAATAAGCACAGTTGGTGACATTTTATGGAAAACATAACTTATTCTAGATCCTCAAATGAAGCAAACAATTCACTAAACAATTCTCCAAGGTGGAATTTGCAGCAACTGTAAATAGAATTTTAACTAAATCTTAGATCCACTAGATAATTATGAAACTTACATAGCAACACAAATATGCACTAAACAACTGAAAGTGACTTTTTTTATTGGGTTGGCATTACATTATCCTATTACTGCTCCTATTTTATTTCCTTTCATTGAAAGCTTGAACGTTAACACTTCTAGAAAATCCATCAGAAGGTACTTATACCCCTCATGAATATATCCTCCACTTATCCCAGGCATATATTTGTTCCACAAAATTAAATAATCAATGTATTTCCAAGTTGATACAAGTTAGCAAATTCTGCTTATTAATGTAATTTCAGATCCCAGCTTTCAAGTCAGTTGGGTACCCACTAGCAAATAATTTAAGACCCAGTAATCATAGTTTATCTATTTTTTGGCCTCAACCTGCTGGGCTCAGGCAATCCTTCCATTTCAACCTTCCAAGTAGCTGGAACTAAAGGTGCACGCTACCATGCCTGGCTAATTTTTTGATTTATTGTAGAGATGAGGTCTCAGCAAGTGGCCCAGGCTGGTCTTGAACTCCTGGGCTCAGGCAATCCTCTTGCCTCGACCTCCCAAAGTGCTGGGATTACAGGCTTGAGCCACTGCACCCAGCCATAGTTTATGTTTTTACAAGGACTTGTTTGTTTGGAAAACTCGATTATAGCATAGAGGTATTACACTCCTTACAGGCTATGTTGTCTTAAGAAAAATGCAAGACCAGATGATTGCAAATGCTGTAAAATGAGAATTTCCTGTCACTGGACTACTTCAAAATACTAGGATGATGGATATAAATACAGTCAAGTCTTCCCTAAATGCTGATTTTAATAGGTAATAACCCTCTTATCCTACTTTATGTCTTTAACATTTGTAGGTTTTTGTTCTTGAGGATTAAAGTAATGATTCACTACAGCCACACCCATGTAACAAAGAACCATTTTTAACAGGATCCTCTTTTAATCATGATTAAAGATTTTTGTGACATTCAGACATAAGAAATTTTTAGTTTTCTCTTCCTGTACATAAGCAGCTCGCAAATACCAGCTCTTTTTAAGTTACATTTTTCTATAAAAATGTGCAGAAACTCTCCTGTAGATGTGGGAATCAAAACCAAGCTCTGGGATAACATAAGTGCTAAGTCGTGACCCATATGTCTATTAAATTTGCTAGACTACCAGACATGACTTCCCTGAAGGCAGACGCAGGAACACAAAGATGTGTGAGAAATAAGAATGACGAATGGCTGAATTCCATCACCCTGCTCATACACAGAGTGTATTCAACCTTGAACATTTGCTATCATTACTCTTTTAAAATGTCCTATACGGAGCACTCATTTGCTAGATCCCTTATCAGAGCCTCTTAGAGCAGTGATACTCCCTATGACACTCTCTATTCATCATACCTAAAAATTAAAACAGTTGTATGTAAAAATAAAATACTTTTAAAAATCATATCTAGAAATAAGGCAAATACAAACTCGTGTCTACAGAGTTTCAAATAATGCCTTTGTTTTCATCACCGTTGCAGTTTTTTGTGGGAATTTTATGAAAACTCAATGAAAACCTTCAGAATACATTTAAAGAAAGTGACCAAAAGAAACTGGAAATGAATTTGGCAAAGCTGGTTAGGACAATGGAAATGCTGCAAATCAAAAATAAAAGTGAGATCTTAAGTTTTGAAAAATATATGCTGAAAAATAACATGTGAGCTTATAACAGAATTATCTAGACTTTAAAGAAGTGTCAAAAGCCATAAAACACTGCTCATTGGGAGACAATACAGCACATTAGTTAGAAACCTGGGTTTTGCAGTCAGACAGTGCTTGTTATGACTGCCAACTATGCTTCTCACAACCTGAGTGATCTTGGAGATGTTACCCAACCCTACTCAGCCTCAGTTTTCTGAGCTGTGTAAAATTCCTAATAGTAAATCTATGCATTGAACAGAAGACTAGACATACTTGAATAGAGACCTGCTGAAATGGAAGAAAGATCTGAAGAAATTATCCAGAAGGCAGCACAGAAAGACAAACTACAGAAATAAATGAAAATTAAGAGACAGAGAATACAGTGAAAAGATCTAATATATGTTAATTACAGATTCAAAAGCAGAGGAGAGATTGTGCAAAGGCAATATTTAAACTCAGAAAATCTCAATTTTCTGATTCAAGAAGTCTAACAAATCCCAAGCAGGATAATTCTTTTAAAAGTACACACCAAGATACACCTACAGAGCACCAGAGAGAAAAGCAGTTGATCCAAAAAAGGGTATATGATCTTTTTTTTTAATCAATATTTTTTATTATGATATTGTGGGGTACAGTTAAGGGTTAGGTATACAAATATGCTTCAATCAGGCACCCTTGTTGATAAGAGGTGTCTCCCCGTCCCCAGACAGATATTTACTACCATTAATCCTGTCTCCCTTCCCCTCCCCCCCAATAGTTTCCCACCACTGTCAGTCATTTTCTTATAGTATTGCATTGGATGTTCAGGGTCCACTATATGAGTGAGAAACTGTGCCAAGGTCGTTTATCAGTATATGGAGGTTTTTGACAGATTCTCTTGGGTTTCCAAGGTACATGATCATGTCATCTGCCAAGAGAGATAGCTTGACGTCTTCTTTTCCTGTTTGGATACCCCTGATTGCCTTTTCTTCACTGATTGCTCTAGCCAGGACTTCCAATACTATATTGAACAGGAGGGGTGAGAGTGGGCATCCTTGTCTTGTTCCAGTTTTCAGGGGAAATGGTTCCAGTTTTTGTCGGTTTAGGAGTATACTGGCTGTGGGTTTCTCTTAGATGGCTTTTACTATTTTGAGGTATGTTCCCCGTCTGCCTAGATGTTCGAGGGTTTTATCAAGAAGGCATGCTGGATTTTATCTAAAGCTTTTTCTGCATCTAATGATATAATCATGTGGTTTTTGTTTTGACATCTGATGATGT
>NW_007249749.1:182171-183759 GCF_000164805.1 Carlito syrichta
TATGGTCTATTAGGGTCTCAATATCTTCTTGTTTCAACCTAGGCAGGTTGTGTGATGACAGAAAGTTCTCCATTTCCTTGAGGTTTTCAAGTTTGTTTCCATACAAGTGTACATAGTAGTCTCTAATGATCTTTTGTATTTCTTCAGGATCAGATGGGACTTCATCTTTTGTGTTTCTGATTGTGTTTATTTGAGCTTTTTATCTCTTTTTCTTGGTCAGTCTAGCTAGGGGATCATCGATCTTGTTTATCCTTTCGAAGAACCAGCTTTTTGTTTATTGATTTTTTGTTTATCTTTTTGTCTTCTATGTCCTGGATTTGGGCTTTTATTTTGGTGATCTGGATTCTTCTGCTGAAATTAGGAGTTTTGTGGTCTTGTTTTTCCAGCTTCCTTAGGTGGCTTGTTAGGCTGTTAATTTGTGATCCTTCCATTTTCTTCATGTGCATTTGTAGGGATATAAATTCTCCTCTTACTACAGCTTTCATGGCGTCCCAGAGATTTTGGTAAGGTGTTTCCTCACTTTCATTTGTTTCCAGGTATCTTTTGATCTCTGTTTTGATTTCATCATTGTCCCAGGAGTTGTTTAGCATCATGCTGTTTAGTGTCCATGTCTTTGTGGGTTTTGGGGGGACCTGTGGTCCGAGAAGATGCATGGTAAAATTTCAGTCCTTTTAAATTTGCTTATGCTTGATTTATGGTCAAGTATGTGGTCAATCTTAGAGTATGTTCCATGTGGTGATGAGTAGAATGTGTATTCTGTGGTCTTTGGATGGAGTGTTCTGTAGGTATCAATTAAGTCCATTTGATCAAGAGTTACATTGAGGTTTTGGATCTCATTGCTGATTTTTTGTCCTGATGATCTGTCTATGGTTGTGAGTGGGGTATTAAAGTCCCCAGCTATGATGGTATTGGAGTCAATGTCTTTTTTTAGTTTACCCAGGAGCTGCTTTATGAAAGTCAGTGCTCCTATGTTCGGTGCATATATGTTTAGGATGGATATTTATTGTTGATGGATTGAGCCTTTTATCATTATGTAGTGGACTTCTGTATCTTTTTAAATTTTTGATAGCTTAAAGGGTATTTTGTCTGAGATTAAGATAGCAACTCCTTTCTTTTGTCTTCCATTTCCCTGAAAATTTGTTTCCCATCCTCTTACTTTGAGTCTGTGAGTGTCCTTTCTAGTGAGGTGAGTCTCTAAAAGGCAATAGAATGTTGCCTGGTGATATTTTATCCATTTTGCCATTCTATGTCTTTTCAGTGGTACATTTAGTCCATTCTCATTCAAACTAATTATTGAAATGTGAGAGTTGATCCCTATCATACTGTTCTCACAGAGTTGTTGTTCTTCCTGTTTGTGTGTTCTCTTTCTTTTGGTTTTAGAGTTTGATCATGTGTGTTTTTAATCTTTTGCCTGTACTCTTGTGAAGAATGTTTTTGTTCTTTTTTCCTTTTCTTCTGTGTTCAATACTTATCTTAAGTGTTTCTTGTAGAGGTGGTCCTGTTAGCAGCATAGTTTCTTAGGGATTGAATATCTGGGAAAGATTTCAATTCTCTCTCACTGATGAAGCTTAGCTTGGCTGGGTAGGTT
>NW_007249749.1:184813-213994 GCF_000164805.1 Carlito syrichta
TGAAACAGATAAAAACAATAGACCACGGCTACAGACTAACCAGCTCCCATACAAAAAAAATTAAAACATACAATGATGCTAACATACAAGCTAACCAACCACGTTATTGGTATGCTGTTCCTCTATACAAAGATATGGGTTACAGAGAGGATAAAAAAGAAAAGGAAGAGAAAAAAAAGGAACAAAACAATAGGAATAGAATCAAGTCATTAAACTAACAGAACCAGTCCAGCATACTCTGAGACTTTCCGTTTAAGTCCAATGTCCTTTCAGCTCTGATTTCTAGCTGTCTTCTCAAATTGGTAAATTAGTTCACAGTTAGGGTCAGTTGCCCCTGGCCTGCTGTGAAAGACAGTTCAGATCACACTCAGTTCACCACTCAAATCTGGCCTGCATCTGTTTTTCAAGTTTGTTTTTCCCGTTTCGGTATTGTTACCTTGAATCACCAGCAGGTGGTGCTATATCAGTTGCTCACCCCAGAGGGGATGGAGCCAGACAGGGGTCAGGCAGAGGCCAGAGATGGAAGCCTGCCTCAGGGCACACGGGAGGAGACCCACGGCCGGCAGGACGTCAAGGTGGCAGCAGAGGTGACAGTGATCCCAGCAGATCTTGCCTGCAGGGGCTTCAAGGACTGAAGTCATGGATCACCTCAGGCACGGGTGGCACGATGCGCTATGGCTGCCATGGAGGACGCAGCGGTTCGGCCCTGTTGTGTCTGCAGCTGCAGTGGCTGTCCAGACCGCTGCAATGTCCCAGCGGTGGTGACTGCCGAACTCCATGTGAAGAGTAGGCTGCCGATGTTGGGATCCGCAGCCCCCGGGGAGAGAGCCAAAGACCCTCTGCATTCTCCTTTGCGGAGGGTCTCAGAAACCAGGCTGCCCCATCGCCATCTTGCCAGAAGTCCAGGGCATAGTATCTACAAAGAAGTGACGTGTAGGGTGGCAGTTGACTTCTAAACAACAACAATGGAAGCCAGTTAACAAAGAGATTACTGCAATGTACTGTACTGAAATCAAATAACTATCAACTAGAATTCTATGCATAGTGTATTAGTCAGTTCGGGCTGCTATAACAAAGAACCATAGACTGTGTGACTTTTAAATAATGGAAATTTATTTCTTATAGTCCTGGAGGCTAGAAGTCCAAGATCAAGGCTGGGTTCTGGTGCAGGTCCTCTTCCAGGTTGTAAACTGCCCACTTATTTTATCTTCACATGGTAAAATGAGGGCAAGAGACCTTGCTGGGTCTCTTTTATAAAAGCACGAATCCCATTTGTGAGGGGTCTACTCTAAAGGCCTAATTACTTCCAAAAACCTCACCTCCTAATACCATCACTTTAGGGGTTAAGATTTTAACATATGAATTTTGTGGGGAGTCATTCAGTCCATAACTCATAGTAAAAATATCTTTAAAGAATGAAGGCATTCTTTATACTAAATTCTATATTAAATGGCTAAAATGACAACTTTTATACCATATGTATTTTACGTTTTAAAAAATTCATATACCAAAAAACCATTGAATTATACATTTTAAATGGGTGAATTGTATGGTGATATGGATTTTATCTCAATAAAGCTGCTAAAAAGGGAAAATGATGGCAAAATAAAAAAGTTTTCAGGCAAACAAAACCAAAGCAAGGCCCTAATAAAGACAAATTAAAGAATGCACTTTAAGAGGAAGGAAAAAAGTAGTATAATATGTGTGTAAGTCTACTAAACAAGGACTATCTACTATAACAATAAATTATGAGGCTTAAATAGTAATAAAACAAAATATGTTACAATAATATCTAATTGGGAGGGAGTTCTCTGAATAGTCTGAGAGTGGGTAAAAGTATTAACTAATTTTAAACTTCAGTATTAGCATATAAGATACAACTTCTAGGGAAACCAACAAGATTGGATGCAGAATGCATAAGTTTCAAGTTAATAATGAAACGATGAAATTATTTTAAAAATTGAAACAAAGGGAAGAAAGTGGAGACAATCAGTTAGAAAGCATCAATAAATATAGTATGCTTATAATCAAAATTAGAGAAATTATATTAAATGTAAATTGTCTAAATGTTACAGTTAAAAATAAAGATTATGAAGCTGGCTCCTTAAAAATTAATCCAACTGTGTTGTTTGTAAGAGATATATCTATAATAAAAGAATACAGAAAGATTACAGATTTGTTACTAAAGAAAGGAGTGACATTTCATAGTGATAAAAAGGTCAGTCTAATGCAAAGATATTCAAATTCAAAATGTGTTTTATCAGAAATATATAATTCAGCAATAAATATAAATGCAGACCAGATAAAATTGGAAAAATGTGATCAAGATTCAATTGACACAGAAAAAAAAAATCAACTGATGGTTAAAACAAGCAAACAAAAATGTTCCAGAAATATAATAGGAAAAGAACCTCTTTAACATTATAGAAAGGTATCTACAAATTCCTTAACTATAACAGTTTTCCCTTTGAAATCAAGGACAAGACAATAGCAGCTATCTCCACGTCTATTCTGTATTATACAGTAGTATCTTCCTACCCACAGGGGTATGTTCCAGAACCCTCAGTAGATGCCTGAAACCATGGACAGTACTGAACCCTATATATACAGGCATATCCGGTTTTATTGTACTTTACAGATATTACATTTTTTAAAACAAATTGAAGGTTTGTGGCAACCCCGCGCTGGGAAAATCTATTGGCACCATCTTTCCAACAGCATTTGCTCACTTCATGTCTGTGTCATATTTTGGGAATTCTTACAATATTTGAAACTTTCTCATTGTTATTACATCTGTTATGGTGATCTGTGATCAGTGAACCTGATGTTACCTTTGTGATTGTGGGAGCCATGAACTATGCCATATATGATGACAGTGAACTTAACCAATGTATGTATTCTTACTGCTGCATCAACCAGTTATTCTTTCATCTCTCTCCCATTTCTCAAGCTTCCTTATTCCCTGAGACACAACAATATTGAAATTAGGTCAGTGGATAACCTTACAATAGTCCTAAGTGTTCAAGTGAAAGAGTCACACATCTTTTACTTTAAATCAGAAGCTAGAAATGATTAAGCTTAGTGAGAAAAGCATGGCAAAAGCCAAGACAGGCCAAAAGCTAGGCCTCTTGAGCCAAACATTTAGCCAAGTTGTGAATGCAAAGGAAAAGTTTTTGAAGGAAATTAAAAGTACTACTCCAGTGAACACATGAATAACAAGAAAGTGAAACAGCTTATTGCTGATATGGAGGTAGTTTGAGTAGTCTGAATAGAAAATCAAATCAGCCACATTTTCAGCCAAAGACTAATCCAGAGCATGAGCCTAACTCTGTTCAATCCTATAAAGGTTGAGAGAGGGAGAAAGATGCAGAAGAAAGGTGTGAAGCTAGCAGAAGTTGGCTCATGAGGTTTAAAGATAGACACTGTCTCCGTAACAGAAAAGTGTGAGATGAAGTGGCAAGTCCTGATGGAGATGCTGCAGCAAGTTATCCAGAAGATCAAGCTAAGATCATTGATGAAAGTAGCTACACTAACAAATTTTCAAGGCAATCAAAACTGCCTTATATTGGAAGGTGCCATCTAGGACTTTCATAGCTAGAGGGGGGAAGTCAATGCCTGGCTTCAAAGTTTCAAAGCATAGGCTAACTCTCTTGTTAGGGGCTAATGCAGCTGGTAGCTTTAAGTTGAAGCCAACTCTCACTTGCCATTCCAAAATCCTAGGGCCCTTAAGAATTATGATGACTCTACTCTGCCTATGCTCTATAAATGGAACAACAAAATCTGGATGACAGCACATCTGTTATACCATGGTTTACTGAATATTTTAAGCCCACTGTTGAGATCTGCTATTAAAAAAAAAAAAAGACTCCTTTCAAATCATTACTGTTCATTGACAATGCACCTGGTCTACCAGACGTGGATCCACTCAGCAAAGGGATAATTCACAACCAGCACAGACAAAGTGGGACAATGCAAGAATACAGAACAGCACACAATGTAAAACTCATGAATTGTTTATTTCTATAAATTTGCATTTAATACTTGCTGACTGTGGCTGGTCATGGCTAGCTGAAACCGTGAAAAGTGAAATGGCACACGAAGGGGAACTGGGGAACCACTGTACCGAAGGTATTCAGTACCATGAGAGGAAAGAAAGGGAAGTGGGGGAGAGAAAGGGAGAGAGGAGGTAGGGAGGAGGAGAGAGAGAAATAAATGGTTTAAGGATTGGAAAGCGCATCGTATGTATTGCTTTATAATAAGTTACCCCTGAATTAAGTGGCTTAAAGCAACAAACATTTATTATATCACCGTTTCTGTGGATCAGGAATCCAGGCACAACCTAGCTCAGTTTCTCCAAAGTGAGTCAAGGTGTCAGCTAGGGCCAGAGTCACCTCAAGGTCCACCCAAAGGGGGATCCACTTTCAAGACCGCTTATAAAGTGGTTGGCAGGCCACGTGTCTTTGACGGCTGCTGGCCGGAGGGTAGCTCACAACATGACAGTGGGTCTTCCTGGGACAAAGCCACAGAGAGCGTACAGAAGACAAGCAAGATGGAAGCCAGAGTCTTTGGGAACCTAATCACAAAAGTGATATCCCATCACTTCAGATGCATTTTATTTGCCAGAAGTGTGTCATTGTGGCTTAAGGAGAAAGGATTACACAGAGCATTAAATACCAGGAGGCAAGGATCACTGGGGACATTTTAGATGCTATCTACCACAGAAAGGAAAAACAAAAACTGTCATTTTTCTTCTGATATGTAGTGAGGGCAGAAAATGCAAAAGAATCACATTAAATGTTTAGAATTAATAAGAAGTCTAGCAAGTCTATTTGGATACAAAACTCAGTAAACAAATGACACTTTGATACCATATACAAACAGTAAAAGGTAATTTTAAAATGATATAATTTACAATAGAATCAAAAAGTAGCATTGATCAACTGAATAATAACTGATGAAGCTAGGGGATGGGTACTAGTTTCTCTAAACTGTTTTGATACTAACATTTTTTAAGTATCAAATACTTAGGAACAAATATAACAAAATATTTGCAAACCTTTACACAGAAACTTAAATTTTTTCTCATTTATTTTAAATAAATGGTGAGGTAAAAAGAAACACTAGGAATGATATTTTTAAAAAACAGTATTTATTTACACATTTTAGTTACATACAAAAGGATGAAAATATATTTATAAATGAAGTAGTCTCATTTCATTTAACTCACTTGTGTCTTTTAACACAACAAAGATGTGACTTAGAATCACATGTCTAAGGGGACCAAAAAAGTTCATCTAGTTCGATCTTCTATTTTTAGCTAAGACTGAAATTACACCACTGCCAGCAGATGAAAATCTACTCCATGTATAGGTAAATGCCAACTAATATATCTTATAAAAACACCAGCTTTAGTAAAATCTGTCATAGTATCCAATAAATCTGCAATAAAAGACATAGCAATCATGATACAACATTAAAAATTTTATTCAACAATGAAAAATAGAATTTACACAGGAGAAATAACAATTGGCTATTAAGTCAATAGCATCACAGTAATAGTACCCAGTGTCTTTCTTATTCAAGAATATATACCAATATCAAGATTTGGGTATAATAACAATAAGTAGGTTGTATACACAACTATTTTATAAACACCATGAAAAGTAATAAAAAGATAATAATACTTTACCCTTACATTTTGTAACAATTACAAATATGTTAACATTACCACTGTATATTTGACCCATAATTTTTAATGATTTGTATACTTTAAAAATAGCATTGAGTTTTATGAAAATACTGATAATGGCTCAACATTTTTTAAAAGTCAGATAATCTTTATCGATATTTCAGTAGTCTATATTTTATACTTTTCTTTCTTCCATCATCATAGCCCTCCTCCTAACCACCATTCACTCGAAACAACAGAGATCTCTAATCCCTGTTGCTGTAAAAGTGTTATTACATCCGAAAACTTCTAGTTCTTTGAAATGGTTGGAAAGGCTTTTTTAGTGCCCACATTAGCAGCTGTGGTTTTGGTTTGGGTTTTTCAGGAAACAGAAGTGCTTCACTTTCTGGCGTAGGAAATCGTTCCTGGTAGACTTCAGGATAGGATTTCTGAAACTAAAAAAAAGGTCCAAGAAGAGTAAAAAAGACATATAAGAGCCAATAAAATTAGAAAGCCGAACTTTAAGAATTTGTGATCCTGTACTTTCCTGTTTTTGTTTTATTTTTAAGTCATCTGATTCCAATTTCTATAGCGCTAATTTGTCTTTCCTTTGATCTAAGCTTCAAATAAAGTCTCCTTTTAGTCATATTTCTTACAATTTCCCCCACTTGCCAACTATAAATAGATCTCACTTTTAAAATATTCACAAGTAACTATGACTTGAAAATAACTTCTGTTCTATACAGTTAAAGAAAAATTTTGGCCCAATTATATTTCACCATTTCCCTGTTTCTCCAACTCAGCCCCACCAGCTTCTGCCCTAATGGAAGAGAGAACATTCTTGTGTATATTACTTTTGGAAAGGTTTAAGGATGGGCAATATGTATTTCCTTTGATCCTCACCACTGAACTCTCCTCCAAAATTACTCAGAGAAGAATATGGTTAGGAAGACAGAATTCTGGTGCTCTGTATGTAATCCTACACATAGAATGTAACCTGGAATCCAGCTATGCAGAGTTCAGTCTTTAAAAACAAAACCATATACCTGTTCATGGATCGATCTTTAAGAATGGTCAAAGTAAACCTATTTTGAGTTTAAAACTATTCTCTGAAACCATAAGCTATGCTGCCTAACATAAAAAACTAAAAACTATTAGAAATACCTGAGGCCAGAAACTAATTTGACAGTAGCTATCTAAAACCAATAGCTTTTAAACTCTAGTCATTTTATACGTGTGAATTTCTTTGGTCTGCCTTTCAAAAAAATTTTTTTAATTTGTCCTCACTGATAGCTTCTCTGAATTAAAGTAATTGCTCTGCTAATTCACATCATGCCACATACAAAAACAAAGGACAGATATTAGAGAATAGCTCTATAAATGAAGAGTTCAATAACAGTAAAGGATCTGCATTGGAGAATAAAGAGCTAGGAAACTGACCATGACTGTGTAAATCAAGAGACCTTTGGAATATGTGAACTGAATAATATGTTTAGGATAATATGCTTAGAAACTGTCATATCTCAAGATGTGATTTACATGAAACATTAAAATAGAGAAGAAACATAAGAGTAGAAAGGGGAACAAAAATGACTTATAACGAATATCTTTTTACCTGCTTCAATTTTTTCTTCTTCTCTTTGTTGGAGAGTTTGACGTCTGTTATGACTTCCTCCAACAAGGCTGCCAGAGGTTCCTGAGAGCCATATGCTCTTTGATATTCAAATTCCTCTGGACTAATTTGACGGCAAAATGATGGAGCAGATAAAGTGATATCCATATCAGCTCCTGGGTATTTTATCTGAAACAAAAGAATGGGTAGTGAAAGAAAATGGTGCATTTTCAAATAAATTACAAAAATTAGTTCAGATCAAATATGGCATATCTCCTCATGCTGTAGGAATGTCACATAATTCCTCAAAATTTGACTAGGGGAACTCTATATCAAAAAGTAGAAGTGTCTTCCTTACTTCAAAATAATAGCATTTAAAGGCACAGTTTTAAATGAGATTTTTTTCCTTTTTAAATTCAAGATTCATTTTAATAAACAAATAAGTTTGCACTTTATTTTAATAAGATCCGAAATTTAAACAGAAAATATAGGTGCTGACTGACATGATTTAAACCAGTTATAATGTTGAACATACACTGTGAACTATCTGGGCTTGTTCCCACATCTAGAGAGTCTGATTCTCCCTCCCTTAGGGACAGAGAGAGGCATGCATTTAGCTGAGCTGTTACGTAGAGAGAGGCACTATGGCCACCTCCAAATGTCTTACTAGTGAGAATCGAGTGACAACAACAAATGTGCAGACACTGCACAAGGCAGAAGGGAGAAGGGAGAAATGAAAAAAAAAAAAAAAGGAGAACCAAGACCTGTGAATAAATGAACATATATTAAAAATATTTAACTTCAAAGCCTGGAGTCTTTTCAAAAATACAGTAGCCTATTGTTTTTCAGCAGAGGATAAAAATTCCAGAATTACATTCACTTTCTTAGTTTAAGATTTTTTTTTCTCTGGGTCATGGCTAAAAATGAGTACATTGCCAAAAGGGGTTATTACATTAAGAACACGCCATGCCTTTTATCAAATCTATTAAAGACAACCTCAGAGAGGCAGACCAGAACCATAAGGGAAAAGGGCCTATACAGGACACTTCCTTCTTTATTTGAAGTAAGAAAGGCAAAAAAAGACAAGGCCAGAATAAAGGATAAGGCCCAGATAGAGTACGACAGCCAGAAGCCGAGGACTGAGAAAAGCCCAGGCTCGAGGGGAACAAGAAGAGGGTTGAAAACAAGGTGCATGGACGGCTTGTGCTAAAAATATTGCCTACCTCACAATTTATCCCAGGGTCAGACCTGAAACTGCCCCCAAACAAGTCACTGGAATAATCCAAGCAATACTGCATTTTCAGAGAAGCACTGCCCTGAATGTGACATGGCATGGGGGCTTACGGGCCTAACCAAGAGAACAGATATCTTTAGGCTTTGAGTGCTGAACAATTGCTTGGCAATTCTACTGTGTACTTTCGAGAGAAAAAGTGATTGGACAATTGAGTAATTACTGATTTTATTCAGTGCACATTGTAGTGTCTCTTTACAGAACCATGTTCATCTGCAGTTAAATTAATCAACATAGCTCAGCCTTCTGATTTTCAAGTGACAGCAAAGGGCTCACGGGGCTAAGTTGCTACAGCATGTGCCTGTGCTGTATATGTGAATACACAAACCTAGCAAGTTATGCAGGGCAACACAGTTATTGCTGTAACAATTCCTTGGAGAAATTCAGTGAAGCCTTTTTTTTTTTTCTCATTTTTACTTTTTTAAAGTTTGGCTCAAAAAAATATTAGGGGAAAAAAGACTAAACAGCAGTAAGATTACGCTTTTCACCCACGAAAATGGCAACGATATGTATGAGTATTAATGAATATATCCAAAGTAGGATATTATCAAAGCATGCAAAGAACACACAATTTCCGATACCACTGACAGGAATGCCAATTAAAATAATTATTCTAAAGAAAAATGTTGTCAATATTTAAAATATGTTCAGGCAATGAGTTGTCAATATTTAAAATATGTTCAGGCAATGCTGCGACTAGGCATTTATTCTTAGAAAATAATCATTGATCAGCCAAAAGTATCTAGCTATAATAATATTTACTTTTATACTGCTTGCAAAACAGGGAGAAAAACATGGAAACAATCTAAATATCAACCCAAAAGTATCATTTAAATAAATTATGGTATATCCATATTATGAAATACTATGTTGCCAATAATAACACTGTAGAATAATAACAATAATGATGGTAATAACAACAATGGCAACCACTAATTGAAGGTTTACAATGTGATAAACATTATTATAAGCACTTCACATGTATTGAGCCACTCAGTTTCTAAAACAACCCTTTGAGGTAAGCATTGACGATTATGATTCCCATTTTACAGAAAAGGAAAGAGGAAGGTTGAAACAGATGCTGAGGCAGAGGGATGCTATATAACTTGCCTAAAGTCATACAGTTAACAAAAGACATAAATTCAAACACCAATTTATAAAACTCTAGAGTCTGGGCCCTTGGCCACTCTAATGTCAACCAAGAATATTTAATAACGTGGAAAATTTTCCTTATATTGTTAAGAAAAAATGAGTTGCAGGAAGGGAAAGAGGGAAGGAGCAGACGGAGGGAGTGGAGGAAAGGAGAGAGAGAGGGAGAGAAGGAAAGTACATGAACATACAGCAGACACACATACACACAAATACCTGAGGGACTATAATACTGACTAGGAACATTTTGGTGTAACTCTGATATTTTTTAGTCTGTATTTTGTATACATCCCAGATTTCTTTAATGTATTAAGATGACAATTATCAAAAATAATTGGAAAAAGTGTCATTTTACTTTTTAAATTATATACTGGAAACTGCTGAACATTTAATACTTTTCATAATACTTTGGTCTTTAATTGTGGAGCTCAAAAAGAGCCCAAGTGAAAAGAGGTCCAATCAGTCAGAAGGAGTCAAGCAGACCTTCTGCCTGCCTTTACCTGTTCCTACAGGCTGACAACCAAACCTTCTGGGGCCCGCATGATAGTAATGGATTACATTTCTTTTGCACCAGTTTGATATAACCACAGCATCAGCTGCCTTTCAAAGAGTGCTTGCCATATATCAGAAATTCACAGTAGGAGTTGTACGATGTCATATTGAAATCTTCACAGCTTTATAAAGTTTAAGAATGATTCATTTAAACACTTGAGAAAAGTAATATCTCCAGAGGTTAAGGGACTTACCCAGAGTCACACAACTAGGAAAGGGTAGAGCTGGGAATTTGCCCAGGGAGTCATAGCTCTAATACTGGTGTTTTTCTCCCATCTCAGGTTTTTAGACGGGCAGTATGGCATAATAGGGTAGAGCACTGATTCTGAAGGCTGATTATATCACTTAAAATTCTAGCTCTGTGACCATGAACAAATTCCTTAAGTTCTCTCTGTCTTAGCTTTCTCATGTGAAAAGGGAAATATTAATAGTAACTAAGTCACAGGGTTATTATGAATCAGATATTTATCACACAGAAATCATTTCCATTAATAAGTATATGTAGATTCTGAACAAACTTATTCAAGAAATTTGCAATAAAAAATATTCACATGGATTGACGTAACAAAGCCAAGTATGTATTCCATAAGCTTTTCGATGATAATTGCAAATATGTGTAGCGCCTACTAGAAGATTAATTCTCATAACAAAATGTCCCCAGAAGCCTAGCAAGCTTATATGCTGCCAATTTTATGGGACTGGCAATATTCCCTCCTTTACCTGGACTCTTCGTAGATGAGCCACACGTTCCTCTATAGAGGTCTGCAAGGCCAGAGGGACTTTCAGAATTTCCTGGTAATTGTCCATCAGAAATGTTACCAACCTGGCAGCTAGTAACTCATCCAAGTCTACTTCATCCTTGGAACACAAGATGCAGCGGGAAAATGTCTGAACCATCTAAAAAAGAGGAGGATGGCAAATAGACACAAATGAAGTTTTTTTCTGAACTGAGTGCAATCTAATTTGCAAAAGGCCAATGTGAATAGTCAGTGAGAAATGGTCCAAGACACAGAGTGCACATCCTACGGTACCTGGCCATCTTGAATGAGCCGATCATCTCATCAACCAGAACAAGCACAATGTGCATCTTCCCTTTAAGTGACTTTGCAGAGAGATGCTTGTCTAAGAAATTTTTTAAAGGTATTCCCTTTTACATATAATTTTAAATAAATAAAAACATATATATACATACACACATATATTTAAACAAATTTTGAAAACTATTATCACCATGATTTCAATCATGTAGCATTTTTAAGATCCAAGTATTTTATAGTCATTTAGTCAAATACTATTCTAATTTCATTATTGATATTTTTTAAACTTACTAGCACAATCTGTATTTCTCAACCATTACATCTTTTTCTAGTTAACTTATTTTCTCTAAGATTTCAGGTGTACATTTGACAATCATCTTTGAGCAAAGCCATGGGACTTTACAATAAATGAATTAAATGATGAAACTTTCTTTACAGCAAGCAGAAATACAAAACAAAATATAGCATTTATAATATACTGTAATGTACATTTCACAGAATTCATATGAACTGCTCCATTCCTTTTTGTTTGTTGGTTTGAGCTGGAGTTTTACTCCGTCACCCAGGCTGGAGTGCAGTGGTACACTCACAGCCACGCCAGCATCGTCCTGCTGGGCTGTGGCGATCTGTCCACCTCAGCCTTCTAAGTATTCAGAACTACAGGCGAGCTACCATACCCAGTTAATTTTTTTTTTGTAGAGACGAGGTCTCACCAAGTTGCCCAGGCTGGTCTCGAACCTGTGGGCTCAGGCAATCCACTCACCTCGGCCTCCCAAAGTGCTGGGATTACAGGCTGAGCCACTGAGCCCGGTCTACTCCATTCTTAATACTATCCTTTGGACTGACTTTTTTTTTCTTTTCCTTTTCCTACTAATTTTATTGCTGACACTCTTTCTTCAAAACCTTTGGGCATACATAACATCCTGTAATTGTTGAGTAGGACTTCACTAACACACTGCAAATTATCTTCACTCACGTTTGTGTGTAGAGAGATACAGGCAGAGATGTTTTTGCTAGATCATGGACCCCAGGGAATCTGTTATCACCTTAAAACTGCATGCAAATTTTACACATACATTCTATATGAGGAATAGGTACAAAATTTTCTTCAGCTTTTCAAAGAGGTCCGTTAGCTCCTTTACCCATCCATTCACCCAAAAAAGAAGCCAAAAATCACTCTGAGTGCACCTCTGTTTTTAATCTGTTACTTCTAAAATTGGGCCAGTGGATTACCAGGGAGTACGCAGTGGTTTATCAGGATATGAAAGCATACACTCCACTAAGGCAACAATTTTGCTCCAAGATGTTTTTTGAGGAAATGTAAGATATTTTGCTAGTAAGTAAACTCTAAATATAAATCGTCTTTAAAAACACATGCTGAGCATAGATGGCAGTTACCAAAGGCTGGGAGTGCAGGAGGATGGACATGGGAGACGTTGGTCAAGCAGTACAAAGTTCCAGTTAGACAGGAGGAATAAGTTTTTAGTAACCTATTGCACAGTGTGGTGACCACAGTTATAATAATGTATTATATATTTCAAAATTGCCAAAAGAATAGACTTTTAATGTTCCAATCACAAAAAACCTGATGTTGACACAGTGATGGATATGTTATTTAGCTTGATTGACGCTTTCTACAAAACATCAATTGTACCCCATAAATATACACAATTATTATTTAAAATTTAAGATAATTTTTTTAAGTGGCAAAAGAGGTCGGGTGTGGTGGCTCATGCCTGTAATCCCAGCATTTGGGAGGCTGGGGTGGGAGGACTGCTTGAGTCCAGGAGTTCAAGACCAACCTCGGCAATATAGCCACACCTCGTCTCTACAAAAAAATGTTTTTAATTAGCTAGGTGTGGTGCATGCATCTGTAGTCCAGCTACTCAAGAGGCTGGGACAGGAAATCTCTCGAGTCCAGGAGGTTGAGGCTGCAATAAGCCATGATCATGAAACTACACTGTATCCTGGACAACAAAATGAGACCCCAACTCAAAAACATAAAAATAAAAGTGGTAAAATAGGATGCAGCAGATATCTCTACACTTAGAGCCTGCTCCCTTCTCAGTCTTCACTTTCATTAGGTTCTTTTGTTGTTGTTTTTTGAGTCAGGGTCTCACTCTGTCACCCAGGCTGCAGTGCACTGACACAATCACTGCAGCCTCAGACTCCGAGGCTTAAGCGATCTTCCTGCCCCAGTCTCCCCCTAATGTTCTTTGAGGCCCTTAGACCGAAGTACAATTCAAGTCTTGGTGGTTACCACCATGGCTTTTTAAGCAAGCCTGCCTTGTGTGTCCCTCTGATCACCCAAACTAGTAAACTTTACTCAGCTGAAGTTCTTTCCAAAACTCAAATCACATCAGATGTTAAAAGGCAACCTACCAGTGTCCGGGTGCCGAAGCCATCACACAGTGGTGGCATCTCTTTGCTTAAGCAGATCCTTGCCATCGTTCTCATCAACAGTTGTAACTTTCTCCTATTTTCAGGAGGCAGGAGGAGGCAGCAAATCTGAAACGCTTCAATTGCCATTTTTTCTTTCTGCAACAAACCTGATAAAGAATAAAATGTTTTCTCTTTTAAAGCCTATACCCTCATGTGTTTGTACACTGTATGTAACAATAAAGAGGGGGGGAAAGCCTTTGACTGCTTGACTATGTATGTTCACGTTTTTGTGAAATATACACTATTAAAATTACATAAAGTATTTTCACATATTTAACTACACTGGGCCAATTTAACATAGATTCAGGTAGCTTACAAATCATCACAGAAAATACAAACCATCAACCAGGGATGACAAATATATAGACCCAAATAGTCAATTTTTTCCTCCTATACACGATACAGGCATAACTATGTTTTCATAGTTATATACTACCCCCGAACCAGGAGAAGTCAGGCTAACACTAACCTCACCCTCAACACTCATGCTATTAGCAGGTTCAAGATAGCAACAGGAAAAATATGAATGTGCCATTCCTCATGATCAGCAGGGTCATCATCTTGTACAACTCTCACAGACTAAATAAAGGAACGATGTTCACATAATCAGTCCACTGCCAACTGGCTCTACTTCTTTCTAAATAACATCTGTCAAATAACCCCTCCTGCCGCTTAGGCTCTCTCTTGTAGTTAAGTTAAATTGTATTATCCACCATCCTTCTGCACCTCAGGTATGATTTTGCTAAAAATTAAAGTATTGTAATATTATTCTCCTTCTGACAATATTTGTCCCTGGACACACTCATATCCAAGCCCTCTAATGTGGAGAAACTGCTCCTACCTATTTATTTGTTTAAAATCCAGCCTTTTTAAGTTTCCACTAGTCTTTGACTTGAAAGCAAAAACCACCTTTCACGTGGGATAAATATTTGCTGACCATCTACAATATACCAGGAACCGTGCTCAACCCTAGAAATACAAAGATATGCCAGGCCCCTTCCTCTAAAGAGCTATATACTGTGAGGAGGAGGAGGAGACCCATGAACAAATAAGTGACAAAATGAGAAGCAATAGAAGAGACATCTGCAAGGGGCATAGGAGGTTAACTATTAGTCACTCAATGACTGCAGCACAGGTTACTCGGATGAGGACTCAGTAGATGTGAAGCTAGAAAGTATGGCAGAGATGAGGACTTAGAAGACCCTGAATGCCAGACTAAGGAGCTTGGGTCTGATCCCAAAGGCTTGGATGTGCATGGGAGGGAAGGGCAGGAGGAGAGAGCTTTTATGTGCCAAGTGCCGACCCTAGATGTACTCAGGAACTCTGCTGCTGATTATCATCATTATTATCTATGCAGACCTGTTTTCAATTCTACACAATCAAATCATGGAAAGAAGAAATGGTTTATGACTGTATTTTAATTCATTCTTTCATTTACCCAACAAATACTAATGAAGCCCTACCTGTATTCCAGGAACTGCGTTAAAGGGGATATGCAGTGGGGAATAAAACAAAATCCCCACCTGATCCCACAGAGCTTGCTTTCCAGCAGTTACTAAGCCAAGGTATAGAAATATGCTACCCAGTGGGAAGATGTTATAGAGGAAAATAAAGCAGGAAAGGAGCTGGGGAGTGAGGGGCTGTGCTCCAAAAAAACACTCCTAGCATTTTAGGAAAGACCTCTCTCTAAGGAGGTGACATGAGCAGAGATATGAAGGAAATGAGAGCAGTCAGGGAAATATCAAAGAGACAAACTTTCAAGGGGGAGAAAACAGCAATGAAAAAGATTGACATGAGAATATGCTGGGTGTGTTTGAGGAGCAAGTGTAGAGAGGAGAGTAGACGGAAAAGGCAATCCGAAATGAGGTCAGACAGGGAGCCGAGGGCCGGATCATGCAAACTTTGTAGGTTATCATTAAGGAGTTTTCTTATAGATACCTGAGAAGCACTGGAGGGTTCTGAGCAGGGGAGTCACTACTGAACTGCTTTCTCCTCTGGCAGCTGAATAGCAAAAAGACTGCAGGAGGGTAGCAGGGAAAAAGGAAGACACAGGCATGATCTAGTTGGGGCTGGAGCAGCAGCAACACTGGCAATAACTACTTACATTCTAATTCTATTTCTCCACAAAGCCTTCTACTTCTTCCATAAAGCCTTTTAAAACATTAACCCACAATCCTTTCTTTTCCTGAATTATAAATACCTTCGGAGAGTTAACTTTCATCTTATCCCTACTATGTTTCGTGTGTATATATATATATATATATATAGAGAGAGAGAGAGAGAGAGAGAGAGAGAGCGAGCGCTATAAATATATACATGAGTATATTGTATATATAGGTGGTGCCAAAAAAGCATACACATTTTAAGAGACGTTATCTATGCATTACTTTTCAAAGTTGAATTAAATTACAGTAGCAATATGTAGTTTGACACTTGCTCAACCATGCTTCATTTTCTTTGACTGTCCTGCCTGTCACATGGTGATACTAGTATTCATTTGATTGACATCATCTTTTGAGCGAACGTCATATTTAAAATGTGTATACATTTTTTTAGCACCCCCTGTATATTGCTTTATGAATAAGACTACAAGCTAATTGAAAGCTTAATGCATTTCTTTTGACAAGCTGTATCTCTTAATACAAGGCATAAAGATAAATATTCAAATACCTATTTGTCAATAGAATCGTAATCCTTTTGAAGTTATGCCACAACATTTATAGTACAATATTTAAGAAATAATAAATTATAAGTATGCTGATTATAAAACTTTACTAAAATAACGTATTAAAAAAGAAACATTAAAAAATTGAGCACATCAGCATTGTAAAATTATTAGAATTTTCAAATTTTTTGTTAGGATACTATTACTTACACAAATATATAAAAATTATACATGTCATAGCTTTGAAAAAATTGTTATTATGAAATTCCAAACTTCCAGTTGCTTGCATGGATAAAGCCAAACTTGGAGTAGACCATGATTTCAGGCTTTACGAAAATCAAGTGAGAAGGCATAGACAGGTAAATCCATCTCAGGAGTTTATTTACACAAAGCTATATACTGGGTGACAAAAGACTTCTCTGGACTTACAAACATCCCGGTGACTCAATGACCCTTCTGTGAGACCAGGAACTCTCCTTTCCTCCCTTCTGTCACTGACCACAGTCGGGACTCCTGCAATTCCTTCCAACTGTCAACCTTCCCACTTCCCGTGAGAATAGAAGCCCTTGCTACCAATCCCTTCTTCCTTTAAATCCTCAATCGTTCCTTACAAGACCAAGTCCTGTTTTTCAAAGTGGAGGAGCCACTGTCAGTATCTTCAATGGAAGGAAGTCCCTGTGGCACAATATTGGATAATGTGGAGGGAAGCACAGCTGTTTATCCCCAAAGCTAAAAGAAGAGCAGAAAATGATGAGGCTTCTGTCACCCATAGCTGGAGCATAGACTACAGTTGAACAGACTAGGGAGAAAACTCCCTGTAAGGACTGGTTAGGCCTATAACACTATAAGATTTGAACCATAATTAAGCTATATAATGAATGACATAGGACTCTGTAAGTTGATCTGCAATTTAGCCACCCTCTATAGCATTACTTCTTGGAGTAGTGAGAAAGAGCAGAACACTATATGGTCTAAGTTTTCTGCCTAAAAAGGTTTAGAACAAAGCCTATCATTTTGATATAATTTATGAGATAAAACTGAAAGATTAATTTGTTTCTTCCTCCCATAAGGTATAAAAGTTGGTACTCCCAATTCCCCTTACCCACTCAACTCTTTTCCAAGTATACATTATCACCTCCTAATATGCAACAGAATTTACTTAATCTGTTATTTACCATTATTTCCCTGCCTCACTGGAAGGCAAGCTCCACAAGGATAGGGATTTTCTTCAGTTTTGTTTATTGATGATATCCCTCCAGTAGCTAGAAGAATACCTGGCACTTCATAGGTACCAGAAAATATTTTGTGTGAATGTACAAATGAATGAATGAATGAATGCATAAATGAAGGAATGAGAATGATCCAACTCCCTGTGGGTTGCAGCCAGAATATTCAAAAGTCATTTAACCTCCATGAATCAGCAAAATGTTAAACATAAAACCAAATTAATGTATTACACTGGGGGCTCATGGGATGTATAGGGTGGTCAAGTGAACCAAAAGGTTCAAAAGCATCAAATCATAGATACTGCTATATTACAGCACTAAAACTAATACAGGGGAAAAAATACGACATAAGATGCAAGTTTGACTAGATTTTTTTGAAAACTCTAATTAAGAAATATATTGTGCACTGATATACAACAGCAAATTTGGCTCTGGGTCTTGTCATGATAGCAGGTAAAATTTCACAATGTCCCAACATAGGTATATTATTAAGAAGTAAATCATTTAAGTCTGTCCTCCAGTTTCCTAAACAGTTGCATAACCACATTACATAGTATGGAAGAAAGTACAAACATATGCAAACATCATCCATATATAATACTTTTGTAAAAGTCACCATGCATAATTCAGAAAGCCTCTGTCATAATTACCATTCTGTCAATCATTGGAAGATTTTCATGCCTGTATTATTATTATTATTATTATGTGCAAAAAGATGTGTTAGGAGGTCCTATAACAACTCAAACTTTTCTTGATTTTTCAGATAAAGTAAGTAGATACCTTTGTCAACATCACTGAGAGAACTATAATTGTAGTTTACAGCCATTTGATAGTTGGCCTCTTGCTAACTTAAAGATTACAGAAGTCTTTGCTGGAATTGCATATTAATATACAGGCATAACCTTGTTTTATTGCAGATACTTTTTTCGTTTTTTTCATATTGAAGGTTCATGGCTACCCTGCATTGATAAAGTCTATCAGGACCATTCTTTACAACAGCATGTGCTCACTTCATGTCTCTGTATCATGTTGGGTAATTCTACTTCAGATTTATCATTGTTACTACATCTGTCAAGGTGATCTGTGCTCAGTAATTTTTGATGTTACCACTGTAATTGTTTCAGGGTGCCACAACCCGTGCCCACATAAAATAACAAACATAATCTACAAAGGTGCATATACTGACTGCTCCACTAACCTGCCATTCTCCATCTCCCTCTCCTTGGACTTACTATTCCCTGAGACACAACACCACCTGAATTACCAATTCATAATTCTACACTGGCTTCTATCATAGAAGATTTTCATGCCTGCATTACATTTATATGCAAAAAGATGTCTAGCTCCCTGGTGTTAGGAAGTTCTGTAATAACTCAAATTTGTCTTGATTTTTGAGATTTTGAGAGCTGCTCAGCTCTCACTTTAAATTAAAGGAAATAATTGAGCTCTAGTAAGGAAGGCACATTCAAAGCTGAGAGAAGCTGTAAGAAGGCCTCTTGTGCCAAACAGCCAAGTTGTGAACACAAAGGAAAAGTTTTCAAAAGAAACTAAAAGTGCAACTCCAATGAACATGCAAATGGTAAGAAAGTGAAACAACCTTATTGCCGATATGAAGAAAGTCTGAGTAGTCTGAATAGATGGTCAAACCAACGACAACATCCCCTTAAGCCAGACTGTAATCTAGAGCAATGCACTTTCTTCAATACTGTAAAGGCTGAGAGAGAGAGAGAGAGAGAGAGAGAGAGAGAGAGAGAGAGAGAGAAAAGAGTTAGATGCTAGTTCATAAAATTTACAGAAAGACATCTCATAACAGAAAAGTGCAAGGTGAAGCAGCAAGTGCTGGTGGAGAAGCTGCAGCAAGTTATCTAGAAGATCTAGCTAAGATCATTGGTGAAGGAAGTTACAGCAAACAAGAGATTTTCTTCTTTTTTTCAGAATTTTATCTATTTTATTTTATTTATTGTAAAGATGTGGGGTACAATTCAAGGTTAGGTATATACATGTTCATTATGCCGGTACGCTTGTTGATGCCCCCCTTCCCCGGGCAGATTCCCACTACTGCCAACCTTGCATCCCCGTCCCTCTCCCGGTAGTTTCCTGCTACTGCCAAACATTTTCTTATAGTATTATGATAATTGTTCAAGGTCAGCTTATGAGTGAGAACATGTGATACTCAGTTCTTTGTTTCTGTGAAAGATCACTTGGTATTATAGATTCTAAGTCCATCCAGGTTGCTGTGAAGAGAGTTTCAATGTAGACAAAACAGTCTTCTATTAGAAGAACATGTCATCTAGAACTTTCATAGCTAGAGAGGAAAAGCTAATGCCTGGCTACAAAGCTTCAAAGGGCAGGCTGACTCTCTTGCTAGGGATTAATGCAGCAGATGACATTAAGCTAAGGACAATGCTCATTGACTATTCCAAAAATTCTAGGACTCTTAGGAATTACACTGTATCTACTCTGCCTGTGTTCTATAAATCGAACAACACCTGGATGACAGGATATCTGTTTACATCATGGTTTACTGAATGCTTTAAATTAAATGTTGAGATCTAACTGTTCAGGAAAAAAGATTGCTTTCAAAATATTACTGCCCACTGACAATGCACCAGTCACCCAAGATCTCTGATGGAGATATACAAGAAAATTAATTTTGTTTTCATGCTACTAACACAATATTCATTCCACAGGCCATGGATTAAAGAGTGTTTTAGACTTTCAAGACTTATTATTTAGGAAATACATTTCATAAGGCAATGGCTGCCATAGCTAGTAATTCCTTTGATGGAGCTGGGTAAAGTAAATTAAAAATCATCTGGAAAGGATTCACCATCCTAGATGCCATTAAGAAAATTCATGATTTACGGGAGGAGGTCAAATATCAACATTAACCGGAGTTTGGGGTCAGACAGAGAGGCTCACACCTATAATCCCAGCACTTTGGGAGGCCGAGACAGGAGGACTGTTTGAGCCCAGGAGTTCGAGACCAGCCTGGGAAACATAGTGAGATCTTGTCACTATCAAAAATAAAAATAAAAAATCACAGAATTAGCCAGGCATAGTGGTGCATACCTGTAATCCCAGCTACTCAGGAAGCTGAGATGGAAGGATCACCTGAGCCTATGAGGTAGAGGCTGTATAGTGAGCCATGATCATGCCACTGAGTTCCAGCCTAGGTGATAGATTAGACCACAATTCCAAATAAAATAAAACAGGAGTTTGGAAGAAGTTGACTTCAACCCTCATGAATGACTTTAAGGGATTCAAGTCTGGTGGAAACAGCAAAAGAACTAGAATTAGAAGTAGAACCTGATGTTATGACTGAATTGCTACAATCTCACAATCAAACTTGAACAGATGAGAAGTTGCTTCTTATGTTGAACAAAGAAAGTGGTTTCAATCTACTCCTGGTGAAGACATTGTGAACATTGTTGGTAAATAATGAATTAGATAAATTCAGTTGATAAAGCAGTGGTAGAATTTGAGAGGACTCCAATTTTAAAAGAAGTTCTACTATAGGCCCAATGCTGTCAAACAGCATCATAAGCTACAGAGAAATCTTTTGTAAAAGGAAGCGTCAATCAATACAGCGGCCGGGCTCAGTGGCTCAGCATGTAATCCCAGCACTTTGGGAGGCCGAGGTGAGTGGATTGCCTGAGCCCGCGGGTTCGAGACCCGCCTGGGCAGTGAGACCTCATCTCTACAATAAATCAAAAAATCAGCCGGGCGTGGTAGCGCATACCTGTAATTCCGGCTACTCGGAAGTCTGAGGAGGAAGGATCGCCAGAGCCCAGCAGGTCGAGGCTGCGGTGGCCGGGAGAGGCTACTGCACTCCAGTCTGGGCGACAGAGTGAGACTCCAACTCAAAAAAAAAAAAAAAATCGATACAGCAAGCTTCTTTACTGTCTTATCATAAGAACTTGCTTCAGCAAACACCACCCTAAATCAGTCAGCAGCTATCAACTTTGAGGCAAGATCCTCCACCAACAAAAAGATTATAACTAATCTCAGATAAGCATTAGTATGTTTTAGCATTATTGTATTTTTAAATTAATGTATGTAAAGTATTTATGTAAATGTAATGTTATTGCACACTTAACAGCCTACAGTATAGTGTAAACACATCTTTTATGTGCACTGAGAAACCAAAAAATTCATGTAACTCGCTTTATTACAATATTCACTTTTGCAGTGGTCTATAACCAAACCTGCAATACCTTCAGGGTATGCTTGTAAAATGTACAATGCCATTGTCTTTTTTTTTTTTTGAGTTGGAGTCTCACTCTGTCGCCCAGACTGGAGTGCAGTGGCCACTCCCGGCCACTGCAGCCTCGAACTGCTGGGCTCCAGCGATCCTTCCGCCTCAGCCTTCTGAGTAGCCGGAATTGCAGGCATATGCTATCACGCCCGGCTGATTTTTTGATTTATTGTAGAGATGAGGTCTCACTGCCCAGGCGGGTCTTGAACCCGTGGGCTCAGGCAATCCACTCACTTCAGCCTCCCAAAGGCGCGGGATTACAGGCTGAGTCACCGAGCCCGGCCCAATGCCATTGTCTTAAAATGTAGGTGAAGAGTTTTGTATTTTTAATCATATTTTCCATGAGAAGCCCCTGTGGTAAAGATTTTGCCAAGTTCAGTCAGTATTTAGAATTCTGAACATCTGCTCTGTCCTGTGAATATGCAGATGGCCTATTGGACAAGTTAGCACTGCAGTTAAGACTATCTGCAGCCTGAAATACCTGGGTTTTTATATAAACTTTGCGACTTAGCTAGCCATATGATCTATAAGCCCTAATGGAGAAAATAATTAAGAGTCATAAGAATTAAAAGACCTGAATTGCACCCCAAAACGTTAAAATAAAAACTTTCTTTAAATTGAAAAAAATTAAATGAGACAGCACATTATAGTGCTCAAAGTAGAATGTGACAATAAATACTAAAAAAATTAGCTATCATCAATGTTCCTAAAATTATACAAATAAAAAGCACTACTTTAGCAAGTTTCATTTTAGGAAAACATTACATTTAATAACTTTTCACCTGCAATCTGGTAAAGTAACTTCAAAGCTACACACAAGATTTCAAGGACAAAACACAATGGCTGACCTGCTTTTACTTCTTCCAATTCAATTAATTCAAATAGATAAAAAGTTCACTGGGAAAAACATAAAATGAGTTATGCAAAGTGTATAAATGGCAAAAATCAGGAATAGGGATGTATTCTAAAAGATATCAAGACTTGTTATAAAGCTATAGTAATTAAGCAATATAATGCTACCACAAGAATTAGATAAACATTTAATAGGATGAAGCAGAAAACCCAGAAACCGACCTAAGTATGCATGGAAACTTGATATATGACAGAAGTAACAGTACAAACCACCAAGAAAAGGATGATCTATTAAAAAAAATGGTGAGAACTTCCAGCAAGATGGCGACGGGGCAACACGGTCTGTGAAAACCTCTGCAAAGGAGAACTGCAGTGGGTCTCTGACTCTTGCTCCGGGGTCTGCGAACCCCAACATCGCAGCCTGCGCTTTATACAGAGCTCGGCCGTTGCCACCGCAGGGGCATCGCAGCGGACTGGACAGTCACTGCAGCACAAACGGCGTCGCCGCCGCCGTAGCTCCCCCCCTCCTGCCGCCGCCGCATAGCACATCTCACCACGCAGGCCAGAGGCGATCCACTTCAGTCCTTCAAGCCCCTTCAAGGAAGATCTGCTGGGATTGCTGCCACCTCTCCTGCGACCGAGACATCCTGCCTGCCGTAAGTCTCCTGCCGTCTGCCCTGAGTCATCTTGCCATCTTCAGCCTCTGCCATCTTCAGCCTCTGCCGTCCCTGTCCGGCCCCACCCCCTCTGGGGCGAGCAGCTGAGATAGCACCCCCTGCTGGCGATTCAAGGTAACAACACCGAAATGGGAGAAACAAGCCTGATGAAGACAGAGGCCAGAGTGGTGAACAGAGGGCGATGTGAACTGTCCTTCACAGCAGACCAGGGGCAACTGACCCTAACTGCAAACTAATATACCAGCTTGAAAAGAAAACTAGAAATCAGACCGGAAAGGACATTGGACTTAAACGAAATGTCTCAGAGTGTGCTTCATTGATTCTGTTCGTTTAATGACATAATTCTATTCCTACTGTATTGTTCCTTTTTTTCTTTTTTCCTCTTCCTTTTCTTCTCTTTTCTTCTCTCTGTAAACCATATCTTGGTATAGAGGAACAGCACACAAATAAGGTGGATGGATACCTGGTATGTTAGCATCACTATACGTTTTATTTTTGTTTGTATGAGAGTTGGTTCGTCTGTAGCTGTGCTCTATTGTTTTTATCTGTTTCAGTATAGGCCTTTCTCTCTATTTGTTGGCACGTTCGTTTGTTTCCCCCCTTACTCCTCTATCTCTCCACCCCCCTCTTCAACCCACTGCCTGCTCCATTCTCTCCCCTCTGCTAACCACATTTTATTTCAGGGAGTAAACCTACAGCCGCACTGCACAGACAGATTCCAAGGCAGTGGGAAGTGGGTTCCAGATTATTCACACACCTGTCAGCAAATACCAGGACCTGCAGATAGATTTTGAATCACAACTCCCCCCTTAAGTAAATCTCAAAACTGCAAAAAGGACCACCCCCAACCTACAGTGAAACTCCAGAATTCAACAAAGTAAGAGGGCAACATAAAGAATAGGAGATTGAACAAACAGAAGTAAAACCAATCTCTTTACCCCTGAATAACACAATTAAAGAAGACGGTGACGTGGAGGGAAGGAAAAAGTAGGGAGGGGGAAAAACCGCATGAATGAAGAAAAGCCAAAAGAAGCATATAATTCTCACACAGACCCCAGGGAGATCAGACACTGAGAAAACGGATTCTGGAACACAAACAATGAAGAGCCCCCAGAATGACTGGTTACATGCAACAAACCCAGACATCAAGACATTAATGGAGAGAATTTAAAAAATTGAGGAGACACAAGAGAAAAATAGGAAGGAGCTGATGTCAGAAATAACAGCAGTAAAGAATACTGTGATGGAAATGAATAACAGACTAATAAGCATGGAAAGCAGAATCAGCCAAGCAGAAGAAAGAATCTCAGAGCTCAAAGACAAAAACACAGAACTAACCCAAACTGCCAAAAGCATAGAAAAGAAGCTCAAAAAGACAGAACAAAACCTGCAAGAGATAAATGATCACTTCAAGAGACCAAACCTAAGAGTAATTGGGCTTCCTGAGGCAGAGAGAAAGACAGAAGCCACATTGGAACAAACATTTCATGAAATCATTCAAGAAAACTTCCCTCATCAAGGATGAAAAAATTCAAACACAAGAGACTCTGAGAACCCCTGCAAGACAACAAATGAGAAGACCAACTCCCAGACACATAATAATTCGCCTAAACAAAGTAGCTATAAAAGAAAAAACACTAAAGGCAGCAAGAGAAAAAGGCCAGACTACCTACCAGGGAAAACCAATTAGAATAGCAGCAGATTTATCCACAGAAACCCTTCAGGCGAGGAGAGCCTGGAGCCCTATCTTCAAACTTCTAAAAGAGAAATGATTTCAACCAAGAATAACCTACCCAGCCAAACTAAGCTTCATTAGTGAGAGAGAATTGAAATCTTTTCCAGATATCCAATCCCTAAGAACCTACGCCGCCACCAGACCACCTCTACAAGAAACACTTTAGAAAGTACTGAACACAGAAGAAAAAGAAAAAAGAACAACAACATTCTTCACAAGAGTACAGGCAAAAGATTAAAAACACACATGAACCAACTCCAAAATCCAAAGAAAGACAACAAACAAACAGGAACAACTCTGTAGAACCTTATGACAGGGATCAACTCGTCCATTTCAATTATTAGCCTAAATGTGAATGGACTAAATGCACCACTGAAAAGACTAGAATGGCAAAATGTATAAAATATCATCAGGCAACAATCTATTGCCTTCAAGAGACTCACCTCACTAGAAAGGACAATCACAGACTCAAAGTAAGAAGGGAAACAAACTGTCAGGCGAACAGAATACAAAAAGAAAGGAGGAGTAGCAATCTTAATTTCAGACAAAATACCCTTCAAGCTATTAAAAATCAACAAAGATACAGAACGCCACTACATAATGATAAAAGGCTCAATCCATCAACAAGAAATATCTGTCCTAAACATATATGCACCCAACATAGGTGTGCAAACTTTCATAAAGCAACTCCTAGGAAAACTAAAGAAAGATATTGCCTCTAACACCATCATAACTGGGGACTTTAATACCCCACTCACAACCCTAGACAGATCATCAGGACAAAAAATCAGCAAGGAGATCCGGAACCTCGATGTGACTTTGGAACAAATGGACTTAATTGATACCTACAGAACACTCCATCCAAGACCAGAGAATACAAATTCTACTCATCACCACATGGAAAATATTCTAAGATCAACCACATACTCAGCCATAAATCAAGCATAAGAAAATTTAAAAGGACCGAAATTCTACCATGTACCTTCTCGGACCACAGTGGAATAAAAATAAACATTGACACCAACAAAGTCCCCCCAAAACCCACAAAGACATGGATACTAAACAGCTTGATGCTAAACAACTCCTGGGTCATTGATGAAATCAAAACAGAGATCAAAAGATACCTGGAAACAAATGAAAATGAAGAAACATCTTACCAAAATCTCTGGGACGCCTTGAAAGCTGTGGTAAGAGAGGAATTTATATCCCTACAAACACACATGAAGAAAATGGAAGGAACACAAATTAACAACATAACAAGTCACCTAAAGAAGCTGGAAAAGTAAGACCACAAAAACCCTAATTTCAGCAGAAGAATCCAGATCACCAAAATAAAAGCCCAAATCCAGGACATAGAAGACAAAAAGATAATACAAAAAAACAATGAAACAAAAAGCTGGTTCTTCGAAAGGATAAACAAGATTGATGGTCCCGTAGCTAGAAGGACCAAGAAAAAACGAGAGAAAAACCAAATAAGCACAATCAGAAACACAAAAGATGAAGTCACATCTGACCCTGAAGAAATACAAAAGATCATTAGAGACTATTACATACACTTGTATGGAAACAAACGTGAAAACCTTAAGGACATGGAGGACTTCCTGAAATCATACAACCTACCTAGGTTGGAACAAGAAGAAATTGAGACCCTAAATAGACCAATAACAAACAAGGAAATCGACTACGTAATAAGAAAACTTCCTACAATAAAAAGTCCTGGTCCAGATGACTTTCCAGCAGAATTCTACAAGACATTTAAGGAGGAGCTGATACCAATCCTACTGAAGGTATTCCAGGCGATTGAAAAAGATGAAACTCTCCCCAAATCATTTTACCAAGCCAACATCACATTGATACCCAAGCCAGGTAAAGATCCAACAAAGAAAGAGAGCTACAGGTCAATATCTTTGATGAACATAGATGCTAAAATTCTCAACAATATCCTAGCAAACCGGATTCAGCAATACATCTTAAAAATCAGCCATCATGACCAAGTAGGCTTCATTCCTGTGTTGCAAGGCTGGTTCAACATTTGTAAAACCATAAATGTAATTAAATATATCAACAGATGTCAAAACAAAAACCACATGATGATATCATTAGATGCAGAAAAAGCTTTTGATAAAATCCAGCACCCTTGCTTGATAAAAAAACCTTGGACATCTAGGCATACGGGGAACATACCTCAAAATAGTAAAAGCCATCTATGAGAAACTCACAGCCAGCATACTCCTAAATGAACAAAAATTGGAACCATTTCTCCTGAAAACGGGAACACGACAAGGATGCCCACTCTCACCCCTCCTGTTCAACATAGTATTAGAAGTCCTGGCTCGAACAATCAGAGGAGAGGAGGCATCAGGGGTATCCAAATAGGAAAAGAAGAAGTCAACTTATCTCTCTTCGCAGATGATATGATTGTGTACCTTGAAAACCCAAGAGAATCTGTCAAAACCTCCTTATACTGATAAAGGCCTTTGGCAAAGTCTCAGGATACAAAATAAATGTACAAAAGACAATCGCATTTCTCTACACCAATAATAAACAAACAGAAACCCAAATAAAAAACACAATTCCATTCACAATAGCCACAAAAAAATGAAATACCTTGGCATCTTCCTAACCAGAGACGTGAAATACCTTTACAATGAAAATTACAAAACACTGCTCAAAGAAATCAAAGATGACACAAACAGGTGGAAAAATATCCCATGCTCATGGATTGGAAGAATCAACATTGTGAAGATGTACATCTTACCTAAGGCAATCTACAAATTCAATGCAATAACCATCAAATTACCAGCAACATTCTTCTCAGACCTAGAAAAAACAACACAGGAATTCATATGGAAACACAAACGTCCAAGAATAACCAGAACAATCCTCAGCAAAAAAAAACAAAGCAGGTGGTATCACATTACCAGACTTCAAACTTTACTATAAAGTTACAATCATCAAAACAGCTTGGTATTGGTATAGGAACAGGCATATAGATCAATGGAATAGAATTGAGATTCCAGAAGCAAAACCTCAATTTCTTAACCAACTCATCTTCGACAAGACCTCCACCACCTACCACTGGGGAGAGGAGAATCTATTCAGTAAATGGTGCTGGGAAAACTGGCTGACCGCATGCAGAAGCTTGAAACAGGACCCCTATCTATCCCCATGCACAAAGGTTAACTCCAAATGGATCAGAGGCCTAAATGTAAAACCTCAAACCATAGGAACCTTAGAAAATGAAGGAAACACCCTCATGGAAATTGGAACTGGCATCCAATTCCTGAACAAAACCCGAAACCCACAGGTCATAAGAGAGTAGATAGACAAGTGGGACCTTACTAAACTGACAAGCTTCTGCAAGGCCAAAGAAACCATCAAGAGAGCAGGGAGACAGCCTACAGACTGGGAAAAAGTATTTGCCAACACCAGGTCAGACAAAGGCTTAACATCCTGGATCTACAAAGAACTAAAATGTGTTGAAAAGAAAAAAAAAACAACCCCATTATAAAATGGGCAAAAGATATGAACAGACACTTCACAAAAGAGGACATCTGAGCAGCCAACAGACACATGAAGAAATGTTCAACCTCACTAATCATCAGGGAGTTGCAAATCAAAACCACACTGAGGTACCACCTAACTCCAGTCAGAATGACAATGATCAACAACTCAAAAACTAACAGCTGCTGTAGAGGGTGTGGCGAAAAGAGAACACTTCTACACTGTTGGTGAGAGTGTAAACTAGTGCAGCCTCTGTGGAAAGCAGTGTGGCGATTCCTAAAAGCTCTAAATATCAACCTCCCATATGACCCCGCAATCCCCTACTGGGAATATACCCTAAAGAACTCAAATCACTCTATAAAAAAGATACCTGCACACGTATGTTTATCACAGCATTGTTCACAATAGTAAGTACCTGGAAACAACCATGCTGCCCATCAAAAGAGGTCTGGATTAAAAAATGTGGTACATATACACGATGGAATACTACGCAGCCATTAAAAAGAACAAAAC